>NC_056614.1:918880-978880 GCF_018340385.1 Cyprinus carpio
CTATTATAACTATAGTACTGTAAGTATATTTAACATGTAACAGTGTTACCTTATTTTTTGCATTTTATTTTTTATTAAATAATTTTAGTAAAATAAAATTAATATAAAAATTTATTTTGAATGATTTCATTTATTTAAAAATTTTTAAAATATATAAAAAACTGTTTAGAATAACATAATATAATAATAATGATAACTAATAATTTTGTGATAACTAGACATTGCTCAGCCTGATAAATGGCTACTTGTCAAAACAATGGACATAAAGCTTAAATCATTTCATTATGTGATAAAAAAAATAAAAAGAATCTTGCTAAATGATACGAGAGACTGAAGGTGCGTCCCAAATCGCATTCTTATGCACTACTCTGTGACGTTTTGTAGTATAAATAGTGCGAGTAGTGCGTTCCAAAAAGAAAAAGTCAACTTTAAATACACGGATGATGCACTTAAATAACCGAAAAAAGAAGAAGAAATGTTGCAGCTTTAATTACGTAGAGAAAGGGAAGGGGACGTCTTCACAAAATAACCTTGTATAATTCATACACTACATATTTGAGTGTGTAAGTACTGTAGGTAGTGTGTATAGGGCATCATTTGTCATCATTATATGCGTATGTGACTGTGCCACATCAGCAGTAGTGTACTTTGTGTTTCTGCTGTTACAGTGCAGTTTGACGGCGTGGAGAAGGATCTGAAGTGTCGTCCGCTGCAGCGGCACTCGAGCGGGAAATGAGCTCCAGCGAGCCGAGCGTGGGCGAGCGCATCGACCCGGCCGTGCCTCTGGAGAGCCAGTTGTGAGTCGCACACACGGCAGACGCTTGATGAAGGCTCTGCCGCTCTCCCTCGCTCACGCCTGTCGTTCTGTGCTCCACAGCTGGTATCACGGAGCCATCAGCCGCACGGACGCCGAGGCTCTGCTGCGCTTGTGTAAAGAGGCCAGTTACCTGGTGAGGAACAGCGAGACCTGTAAGAACGACTTCTCGCTCTCTCTCAAGTAAGAAGCTCACCGTCACACACACACAGAGTATTCTACAGCCACTTACAGCTAGGGCTGGGACAATCAACCGATGCATTCACTCAACTCACGATTCAGTTCGAGTCACGATTTGTGCTCAGTATGAAGGCTCAGAGAGGTTCAGCGTGAGGTCAGTCACTCCTGCTGAGGTGTGCTTTCTCTCACATGACCTCTGACCCCTTCGTCCCACACTAACCTTTTATCTTTTTACCTTAATGTGGGCTCATATGCGTCCTCACCATTTAGAGCGGTCTCCTCTCATCAGCTCAGACTGATGCAGGATGTGTGTGTGTGTGTGTGTGTGTGGTGTGTGTGTGTGTGTGTGTGTGTGTGTGTGTGTGTGTGTGTGTGTGTGTGTGTGTGTGTGTGTGAGTGAGAGAGAGAGATTCTGATATGAGACTTTCAGGAACTCACTCAAGCTAATAGTGTATTTGCACACGTGTGTGATTTGAGCTGTAAACTTGCCTTAATTGCCTTAAAACTGAATGCATTGAATAAATGAAAATAAATTAAATAAATACACTGATTATATAAATGAATACATTAAATGAATGAATGAATAAAGTGCATTGAATAAATGAATGCAATGAATAAATAAAATAAAAATAGTTAAATGAATAAATAAAATGAATACATTAAATAAATGAATAAATTAAATGAAAAAAAAATGTATAAAAATTCAAATGTATAAATGAAATCAATGCATTGGAATAAATTAATAAAAAAAAAAAAAAAAGAAATTTAGGAAATTAGTTGAGTGTAAATGGTGCACAACCCTGTTTTTCTTTACTGAGCTTAGATTAGAATGCACCTTTTTCATGCATAATGTGTTATTTGAGCTCTTAGGTTGTATGCAGTATGTGATCATTTCAGTGGTGGTCCCCCTAAACATGAGCACAGAAGTGAAGGGCAAGTTAAAATGATCTTCTGTGATGATCACCAGCTGTCATCTGCAGCACGTCTCTAATAGACGTTAAATCATGCTGTGGACTGAATTATTTATTGTGTGTCAGGTGAGGGGGTCACGAGTGTTGTGCTAAAGCAGAGCTGACAGCATGTAGAAAGCTTTGAGACTTCACACACAGTCCATCCGCAGAGACGTGTCTGAGTCTGCTGAAATATTAATGCTGCTATGAAACGTTCCTGTCCATAACACCACTCTTTCATTGCTGGTTCCTCTATGAATCAATAACATGTCACTAAGATAATGAGGTGATGCTCTAATTAACAAAAGCACACAGTGCATTTTAATTGATTAGTGCTTTTTGTGTTGAATGTAGAGCAGCCTGACACTCATTTGCCCTCCTTTTAACATTTATATTTTATACTTTAGTTTATTACAAATAAATAAAAAATCTTAATGTTATGTTTAAGTCTTATATATGATAAGTGGCATACTTTTTATACACAATATTGTCAATATGGCCGGTTTTGCTTGATTTTGTCAATCGTGTGTGTCACACTGGTGTTTCATTCCTGAATAATTAAGTGTGTTCAAACACACTGAGAAAGAAAGAAATAATAAAATGAATAAATAAGTGAATACATTAAATAATAAAATATAATGATAAAAAAATAAATAAGGAATAAATGAAAATAATATTTTAAATAATTAAATACAATTATTAAACAATTAAATAAACAAATGCATTAATGAATAAATGAAATTAATACTTAGAATAAATACAATTATGAAAACAAATAAATGAAATTAATGCATTGAATACAATAAATAAATACATTAAATAATGAATAAATGAAATTGATATTTTGAATAAATAAATAAAATTATGAAAAATAAATAAATGAAATTAATGCATTAAATACAATAATTAAATAATGAATAAATGAAATGAATACTCTGAATAAATACAATTATTAAAAAAATGAAATGAATGCATTGAATACAATAAATAATTTAATAAATGAATGAACAAATAAATACATATAGAAATTAATAAATAAATGATCTGAATAAGTGAGGCAGTAAGCCTAAGCACTCAGACAGTTGCTTAATCCAAAACTGCATACTAGTATACTACTTTCTTTACTAACATCTTTTTATGGCATAAATAGTAAGATTAATATTCTAGTACCTGATTCTGAAATCAGCAGGTCAGCTGATTGAACGAATCGGTTGAAACAGTGAATCAGTGACTCACTCCGTAAGACTACTGGTGGTTTTAGTTTCATATTTAAAGTATGTTTCATAGTTCTATATTTTCTGTTTAAAACATTCATCATAAATGTATTTATGCAATTGCAACTACAGTGAAAGAGCTCCATAAATTCATAAAATGCATAAAATAATGTGTTTTAATACATCCCACTTTAATAAATAAATGCCAATAAATTGTGTTAGTAATAATAATACTAATAATAAATGTCACTTCAGATGCAACTTCAGCAATGCAAAGATGGATTTTGTTGATATTGATTATTCTAATTGCATTAATTGAATAAATATATAAATTTCTAAGAATAAGAATAATTCTTTACTAAGGTTAGAAAATGTGTCCCTGGAAATCATTTTAAGGGGAAGATATCCCCCAGCCCAGTATCAGTGAGTGTAAGTGAAATGGATGAGTCCAGTCTCTTAAAGAGCTTAAAAGGCAAAGAGGCTTCAGCGCTGGCCTGCTTTATGGATGAAGGGAGTGAAATAAATCTGCTCTGAATGGAGGGAGAGTGAAGTTTATGAATTAGCAGCGTGTTAATGTGCATCCTCAGCAGGACCGCGAGCGCTGGGAGCAGACGGAGAACGGGTCTCTGCTCAAACACACTCTCTGGGCCTGTAATTTAAACACACATGATCAAACCCCGCTCTCTTATGCATTCACTGCTCTTCTCATCTACAATAAAAGCAGCAGCAGGTTATCAGCTTCCACAGAGTTACCGTCATAAAACATCAATCTCCTCAGGTTTAATTAACACCTGAGGCTTTCCCCGGCACGCTAATGAAGACTGTATTTTAAAGAAATGTTCTGGGTGAAGTGCAAGTAATGTTAGAAATATATGAATGTGTGTGTGTTATAAATGAATAATAAATAATACAATAAGTATGTAATAAATATATATATATATTTTTTTTTTTTCCTGTGGTTTGTTTTTTATTTTATTTATTTGATTTTATTATTTTTATTATTTTATACATTACATTATTATTATTATTATTTTAGATCTTATTTTATATAAACATTAATATCTGCTATTACAAAAGAGCTGCTCATTTCTGCTTTTAGAGATATACAGTATATTCACATGTACATGTACACTCTGTGAATCATATCAGTGAACACACATGACATTGTCATGAACCGCAGGGAACCTTTCAGATCTATGAAGTGAAATGAATCCTTGGATTAAAAGTGAAAATAATGATGAAGCATCTGTTGATGAGAGCACAAAGGCTTTGGTGTCTCTCTCTCTCTCTCTCTCTCTCTCTCTCTCGCTCGCTCGCTCGCTCGTTCGCTTGCTCGCTCTCTCTCTCTGTGTGTGTGTGTGTGTGTGTGTGTGTGTGTGAGAGAGAGTGTGTGTGTGTGTCTGGATTAGGAATAGCTGCAGTGTGTTTGTGTCGGTGCTGACGGCTCTCAGGGGTTCGTGCGGCTCAGAAGTTTTCTGGTCTCTCTAATGATGATGAAGAGTCGTTAATGGCAGGCAGCTAATCAGCCGGAGAGCAACGGGAGTCCTAAACTGAGATGGGTGGAGGAGTTGATTTATATTTAATGATAGCAAAGATGATGACTCTGAAGGATATTCTTACCAGAGAACTCATTTAGAGATTTATATATAGAGTTTATATTGATGTGTTTATATATATATATATATATATATATATATATATATATATCTATATATATATATATATTAATATATATATATATATATATATATATATATTTATTTATTTATTTATTTTTCTTATATACTGTATATAAAACAAATTTTCTGTTTTATTATTATTACTAAATTTTTTTGCATATTGCTTTCAATTTATTTTTATCTTTTATTTAGTTTCATTGATTTTTTTATTTATTTTTTTCAGTTACTGTTGTATTTTATTTTGTTTATTTTACTTTATTTTGTTTATTTTATTTTGTTTTATTTAACTTTTGATTTAACTTTTTTTTTGCTTTTTATTTATTTTTTATTATATTTCAATTGTATTTATGTATTATTATTATTATTTTATTTTTAATGTATTTTACTTTATATTTTATTTTATTTTTTATTTCATTGTCAGATGTTCTAGTGTCTGTATGCGCACAAAGCACAGTGCTAGAGAATTGCTGGTGGTTTGGATGGTGTCTTGTGTATTTTGGACTTGCGTTAAGCGGTCACTTGATAATCCAGATCAAAAGAGCTTCAAATGTCTATAATATCCTGGTCTCTACATTCGACTAACTTTATTTCTTAGGATTAGGCCTTTGTTTAAAGCCTCAACCATTAGTAAGAGTAATAATCAGCAGTACTAATAACAGCACAGTCTTTACCACCAAAGTAACACCTCAGAACATCAGCCTGAAGTGTGTGGCTTCCCTGCATCTTTGCTTTTTTTTTTTTTTTTTTTTTGTTAGGAGCAGTGGTGGAAGACGGTATTTATTTGGAAGTAATTATTTGTTTGTTAATTATAGCTGGTCTGTAGCCCTACATTTCACTGCCACGCGTGACGCGTTTGCCAATGAACTGCACCAGAGTGCTGCTGTCTGACAACTAATCACAGATTGTTTTCTTCCCCTCTTCCCATTAACCTCCCTCTCTCTGCTGCTCTACCTTTATTAAACGCTCCCCGCTCTCCATCTTCATCTACATGTTCTCTTCTCTCTCTGCAGGAGCAGTCAAGGTTTCATGCACATGAAGCTCTCCAGGACCAAAGACAATAAGTACGTCCTGGGTCAGAACAGCTGCCTGTTCGACAGCGTCCCCGAGATCATCCACTTCTACTCCAGCCGCAAACTACCAATCAAAGGGGCCGAGCACATGTCCTTGCTGTACCCCGTGGCCATCCGGACACTATAGAGGCAGAAACGCTGCAGAAGCAGGACGTTCATTCAGCGTTTACAAGACAACGACAAACTAAAGTGCTACTGAGATCCCGAAGGCAAACAGGGAGACTCCTGGACGCCTCATTCGTCTCGTCTCGAGGAACGCGGTTTCTCTGTCCTTCAAATGCCTTCTTCATGATTCCAGACCCGTTTTCTTTCCATAAGTGGATCTTTAGTCTTAGACCTGCACCCACACTTTATCTCCACTGTTACACACTGTACAGAAACCCGAAACGTCGCTCAAACTTTACTATTCGGATGTTTATAGCTGCGATTTCTGGACATGTGAATCATTAGACGTTCTCGGACATCAAAGCGCCACAGTAAATGGACAAAGACAATCGTACTGTAGCGGAACCTCATCATCTGGACTTTCTGTGATGGTATTGTCAATCAGCTGGGTTCGGTGAGATATTAGCTAATCATTAAACATGAACATTTTCAGATCGTACAGAAAAATAAACCCCAGAAGACTGAAATCGAGCGTTCGGCATTTTCCAGTTAAGACCCACAGATGTGAAGAGTGATCAATACGCAGACAGATTCATTAAGTCCCTTAAAATAGCAGTAATAGTGCAGAGCGAGAGGAGGAGAGATGGATGGTGCCATTTAAGTGCACTTGGAGAGGCGGCTATGCAGAACAGCGTGAAAAAGAACCTTTTAATTTAACGTTCAGAGAGAGTCACTTCAGACACCAGAGTTCAGGATGATCTTGACCAAGGAGAGTGAAATATTACTGTATTGTCTACCTCAGAAAATCAATTTCGTCCGTCCATCCGCCGGTCGATAAGGTACAGTGACGTTGCAGATATCGATCGTTTAACTCTTTCCGTCTCAAATTCCCAGCAAGTTTAGCCTTTTGGTTTGAGGATAGCTTCTTCTTCACCCGAACACAGTCAGACCTTCATTTCTGTGCTGTCGTGACTCTGTTTGGTTAATTAATGCCTTATACTGTAAATGCATGGATTAGAAAAAGAAAACAAATGGAGAACGCTGTTGTTCGATGAATGTTTAGTGGCTGTAATTTATTATAGAAAAAGAAAATAATGCTGTTGGCTGATTGTTTTTAGTCCAGCTAAGACAATGTTCTCAGCCTGTGTGTGTGTGTGTGTGTGTGTGTGTGTGTGTGTGTGTGTGTGTGTGTGTGTGTGTGTGTGTGTGTGTGTGTGTGTGAATAATCTGACCTTACCTTTCTTTGCGATTGTCCTTGTCTGAATACTCTGATTGGATGCTGCTTTCCATGGAAACCATTTAGAGCAGTTCAGCCAATCAGAGTTCAGATTTGTTCTGACCCTTCCTCTGACCTCTGGTTGTCCTTGTTTGCCTTCATCCAGTTTCTTTTTTGTTTTTCTCTCTCAGTGTGTTTGTTTAAAGCATGAAGTCCGACACACTTGTGGTACAGATATAAAGCCTGTGTGTTTGGTTTTCAACACTACAACCAAGTCTTTTATTTTGTTTTTATTTGTTATTTATCGTTGCCTCTCTGACATGCTTTTTATGATCTTTCAACCCTTAAAGGGACAGTTCCACCTCCAAAAAATGAAAATTGTCGTCATTTACTCACCTTAATCTCATTATTTTGCTGAATGTCTTCGGCTGTTCTTTTCCATACAGTAAGAGTTAATTGAGAAAGAGACTGGTCTATTTGGGAGGAAATATAAAATAAAAACAAATTGAATATGCTAAAAGATTTTAAGAGTACACTAACATACAGTACTGCTGAGTAGTTTGGGGACATAAACATTTTTTAATATTAATGTTAAAGTCTTTGATGCACACCAAGGCTGCATTTATTTGATTAAAAATACGAAAAAAAAAAAAAAAAAATCTGTAAAGTTGTGAAATATTTTCACAAATTAAAATTGCTATTTTCTGTGTGAATCTCTGTTAAAGTGTAATTTATTTCTGTGATGCGCAGCTGTATTTTCAGCATCTTTGCTCCAGTCTTCAGTGTCACATGATCTTCAGAAATCATTCTAATATGATGATTTGCTGCTCAAGAAACATTTCTGATTATTATCAATGTTGAAAACAGTCGTGCTGGTCTTCAGTTTTGGGAAACCGTGATACATTTAATTTTTCTGGATTCACAGATGAACAGAAAGTTCAAAAGAACAGCATTTATTTGAAACAGAAATCTACTGTTACATAATAAATATCTTTACTGTCACTTTTGATCAATATAATGCATCACAGATGACCTCAAAGCTAATAGACATGGACTAAACTCAAATCTCATTCATGCACATTTAAATATGCCATATCAAAATGGCACAATTGTGAGTTAATGACAACATCATTTCCTTTTTTTTTTTTTTGCCTAACTGTCCATTTAAAAGATTACAGAAGTTAATAAGGATGGATGTAAATCTGCAAGAAAATCCCAACTGTCATGCACTTTACACTCCAGCATTTATTCCCAGACTAATTCTCCATGACATTCACCTTGTTGTGTGTCCTTCATCCCTTTACACACCATCTCATTATGAATTGGCGTATGTATTTCCAGTTATTCTGTAGCTACTGAAGCAAACCTCTCAGTACCTGCGGATCCCAGGAGCGTCACATATGAGATGTGTTTGTGTTTCTGTCAGGAGAGAGAGAGCAGAAACACAGAGACCGTTCTAGATGTCATTCAGTAGAAACATGCTTTAATAAGAGAGCAGAGAGCACAGGTCAGCACACACTATAGAGGAGAAAAGAGAGAATCAGGAGACCGTTCTAGATGTCATTCAGTAAGAGGGATGAAGCTGCTCAGGAAGGAAACACCGTCTGAGACGACTACAGGACCCAGACGGTACAATAAAAAAAAAAAAAAAAAGATTCATTTAATTTAATTTACTTTTTTTTTTTTTTTTTTAAGGTAAGCAGTTGCAGTCATTTAATTTTAGCTACATTTAAATAATCAGATTTAGTTGACACTATATATATATATATATATATATATATATATATATATATATAATATATATATTCAGATTTAGTTGACATATATATATATATATATATATATATATTAGTGTTGCTGCAACCACTAACCTAAAACGACATTTTTTTTTTTTTTATCATGTTTCTCAGTGCTGATTTTAATGGGGTCCTATACAGGAATCAGTACAGTAAACTTTAAAAGTCTTTGGAGATCTAAGTCCTTACAAATGTATGATAATCCTTGCCTTATACAACAACATCTACCAAGTGCCATTCATTTTATGTCACAAGCAAAACAGTTTCCAAAAAAGATGGCTTTAGATTTGAAATGAGGTAAAACAGTAGATACGACAAAAATCTCAATCTCAGAAATCTTAAAAAGAAGACAAAAAGTATTAAGCTGCCTTCTGATTGTCAAAACATTAGTAAAAATTACTCTGGGGAATATAAAGCTTCTTATTTGTTGCCATCTGTCGTTCCATGAAGACGCTTTAATATCCATGAAACCTTTCCATCGCACTCGCAAAAAGGGATCTTAAGATGATTAAAATGTTCTTCAGACTACTCTAAGAAGAAAGAAAAAAAAAGGTTATTTTTAGGAACTGATCACTGAAAGTGGAAAATAAATGACCCTGTTTTGTGTTTCACTGAACGATGTACTGCACCTGTATAACTTCAGACATTCACCAAAATGATTTGAGAATTAATCTGTGAAAAGCTTGAAATCCATACCATTTTTAACCATGACTTAGGTGTTGAAATATGAAGTTTGGTTTTAGGACTTTTAAACAAAGACAGCTGGTCAATTAAACATTCAGATTTAAAGTAACATCTCTGTTCATTAAATGCCAAACAGATGAGATCAGGCATGTTAGTTGTTCAGAAAAGAATGAAACGTTGTGGAAGCGACAGATGAGTAAAATAAAAGAGTAAAACACCCGGGGAACCAGAGAAATGAAGACTGAATGATGAGGAATGAAGGAGAGCGAATCTCTGTTGGCTTTAGCTTTATTTCCACTCGTCTGTGTGGAGAAATGCATCTGCGTCCCATGCTGACAAGAAGACTCGTAAAGGAGTGTGTGTGTGTGGTGGTGGTGTGTGTGTGTGTGTGTGTGGTGTGTGTGTGTGTGTGTTGTGTGAAGATTTCATGTCTGAAATGGGTTTGTGTTTTGTTTTTTTTTTTTTTCTTCATGTATGCACTAACATTTTCTGTACAGTTCCTCGCTCGCCAAATGTATTATATACTGAATGTATTGGTGTTTGGGGACGTAGAGGCTTTGGAAGGATTGCTGACAAATAAATTATGGGTCTAACTTAGCCCAGCTGTGGCAGTTCTGTCCCAATTTGTGCTTATATCAAGCCTATATGTGTGTGTGTGTGGTGGTGTGTGTGTGGTGTGGTGTGTGTGTGTTGTGTCGTGTGTGTGTGTGTGTGTGTGTGTGTGTGTGTGTGTGTGAGTAGTGTGTGCATGTCTGTGCCTGTGTGAAGTGTGTGTGTGGGTGTGTGTGTGTGTGTGTGTTTCAGATATTATTGAAGAAAATAATGTGGGAAAATGGCAGAGTTACTTCTCGTGTGATGTGAATGACGGGTCATCGATGTTTGCAAAATCTTATCTAAACAGTGTGTGTGTGTTTGTGATGAAACACTTTTAATCACCGGATGGATTGTATTATTAAACACAGGAAGATTTCTCACTTTTCTAGTCGAGCCTGTGTGGGTAGAGCAGTGTGAAAACAACACCGGAACAAACCAGCAACGAGGAAAAAAAACAACTGAGTTTACTAGAAGACAAGCAACCCAAACTCTATCTATCTATATATATATCTGTTCTATCATATCTCAATATATCTATCTAGCTATCTATCTATCTATCTATCTATCTATCTATCTATCTATCTATCTATCATTCTATCCCCATACTCCCTTTATAATAGATAGTGCATCTGTTGTTTGTGTTGAACCTGTCAGGTCTTAATTATTACAGCCTCTCAAGTGCATACGAAAGAATGAGTGTCTCTGACTCGTGATGAATGCATAACAGATCCTGAAGTGTGTGAGTCCTCAAGACTCTTTCATTCAGACAATTAGAGAGGTCCACACAAGCATAACGATCACTCTACTGTAAAAAAAGAAGGTCATGAGTCTGGGTAAAGTGCTGACTGGCTGTATGGTGATGTCATGACAAACGGTCCTCCATAGCAACTCTCCTGAAGAAAACAATATATATGTTATGTTTATTTATTTACTGACCAGGAAGGGCGGGGCTGAATGTGGATTTAAAATTAATCTGAAACCCAACACAGAACTGCGTATCTGTTGACCTTTCCTGTTTACTGATGCATGTTTGTTATGGTGTCTTTATAAGCCATCGTAGAGCCGGTGAAAAACACACGGCATGAGGTGTGTGTGTTTGTTTGTGTCATGAGGGCAGCTGGGTTTAGACAGGTGGTCGTGTGTGGAAGGTGGCCCTCTGGTGTCACACACAGCACTATTCAAGTGAGGAGTGTAATTAGAGAAAACAGTTTTTTTGTCTCTCAGCTGATCCTTCACAAAACCCATGAAGCCACTGATCGGTGAGGTGAGGAGCAGCTGCTTCTGTTACAGTCGGAGTCCGGCTTGATGAGGATGAATTGTGTCAAATAAACCTACAGCGGCTTGATCTGACAAGGCTTGAACAGAGGCACACACATATTTAATAAAAAATAAAACAATCTTACCATAATATTGTAATACCAATAAAATATCCTTACTGTTATATTACTAATACATGAGGTCCTTACTGTGTCAATAATCATAATTATTATAATAATAATAGTTATAAACATTCATGCTTTTTGTTGTTTTAAAAAATGTTGAGAACTCAAAAGTGTGTTTTGTAGGAAAATGTAATTTATATTATAAGTATTGTATAATTATTATTATTTTTTTTACTGTAAGCTGGTAGGTCATGATATTTTTCACACTATGCTATGCAGCTCAACGCAGACTCTGGTCTCTTATATGATCTCGCAGCGCCATCTAGTGCTCATATACTTAGCTATTACCAGAGGGGCCATTCAAATACACCATGTGCCCTCAAATAGAGTTTATCCTGCACAAGATCAGCACATATACAATGCTATTCTATAATTAAATTTTATTTAGACAAAAAGTAAAAAAAAAAAAACGCGCTTGCAGAGCCACCTCCTCACCCTGGATGCCCATATCCTTCAACTACTGCATCTGTGTTTGCCATACACACACACACACGCACACACACACACACACACACACACACACGCACACATACATACACACACACAAAACACACACACACACACACACACACACACACACACACACACACACACACACACACACACACACACACACACACACACACACACACACACACACACACATTAAAGCATGCAGTACAAGAAGTGAAATAACACACACACACACACAAAGTTTGTTTGTGGTGTTCATTCACATTGTTTCTAGATTATTGTGTAGAGTAATCAGATGCATTTTAAATAATTGCTAAAAGCTTCATTGCCCCCCCCCCCCCCCCCCCCCCCCCCCCCCCCCCCCAAAAAAAAAAATCACAGTTTTTTGATCGTGAAAAACCAAACGAGCAGCTAACATTAATTGACTCATAATATCAGCAGCACATGTGAACGTGTGCATGAGTACTAGTCAGGTTAGTCACTGTCATACTAATTAGATTGTAAGAGCAGACTGATTGTTATAAAAGGAGGGAAGAAGTGCTGGTGCCCAGATGTGACGTCACACTGCTTCCCCTTATTCTCCGACAGAAAATAAAAGCTGACTTATATTATATTAATTATATAAATATATAAACTTATAAACAAACAAACAATAGAAACCGTCACAGAACTTGTAATGGTTTTACTGATTATAGTGGGAACTGTAATGGATCCTGTGGGTGTCTGCTGGTAATCTGTCTCCTTGTATTGGTGGCTTGTTAAAAACACTAAGTTCTAATGAAATATGACCCAAAACACACTACAAGAAACTTTTTTTTTTTTTTTTTATATAATGATTTTAATGGTTGATGGTTTGTAATGTTTAATGGTGTTTGTAGTGAAATTTCTATGATTTTTTTTTTTTTTTATATATAATGATTTTACATGATATATATATATATAATATATATAAATTAATATTAATATATTTATGCATTTAGCAGAAGCTTTTATCCAAGCGACTTCCAGTGCGTCAGGCTAAAATTTTTACCTATCATGTAATATATCATTATATTCCTAGTATTATATGAGAGAAGAAGACAGCCAGAAGATAGATAGATACCAATGTATATTGAAATACAAAAATGTAAAACAAAAAACTTTGTTGAGAATTAAAATAAAATCAAATACAAAAAAAAACAAGACCATAGTAATTTTACAAAATGATAGTTTAAAGCTTGAAATATACATGTGTTGTTATCATTTATTTAAATGTGTTTATTTTTTTTGTTTGTTTCGGTTCTTCAGAGGGAACTGCTAGTTTCATTTATTCAAAGTAAATAGCTGTTCTATTCACAACCAGTGGCGTAAGAGCTGATTTCCTATTTTAATATAAATTTATGTTGAAGGTTATATAGAATTGAAAACTGAAAGTTTCAGCCAGAGCAGTGTACACAGATCCCTGAATGCACATGCAGCTGTGGACTCTGGAAACCTTCCTTCATCGTGTAGGTCAAATAAAACTCAACTAACCCTTGTGCTTTTACAGTTTTACGGAAACCATGCAGATCTTCTACTAAGACAACTACTGTAGCTCTTTTACACAAGTCAGGTGTAGGTAAAGGGTTTCATGAACGGATAGTACATTATGGCGATCAATTAAAATCTCTCTCTCTCTCTCTCTCTCTCTCTCTCTGTTTTTCTCTATACAGCTATTGTTTTTCTTAAGCAGATCATGGTGATTCTGTTTTTGTTTAATTATTATATGTAACTTTAATGATGATGATGATAATAATAATCGTCATAGGATGTGTTTATTTTTTCTGTCTCATTGCAATTAAATCACTCTACAGGTAACCTAGTAAAAGGATGAAACAAGTAAACTGTTAACTATGAAATAGCAAACATAGTAAAACTATAATGTTTAAAAATAATAAAATAAAGTAACAAATGCAATTAAAAGTTGCCATTATTTACATAAGATTCCTTAACAACGACTTAACTGCGGAAAAGAAGTTCTTATAGCTGTTTATTAGTAGAAACCGAAAACACATGCAAACAGTTCTCAATGTCCCTTAAAAACGACCACAAAGACAGGTTTTGAGAAATTTGCCATTTGTGACATGTTAAATCCGCTAAAAGAAACTAAATTAAATTTCATAGTAAAACAAATGGGTATTCTGTGGGCTCTGAGTCCGGCGGCGTCGTGACGTTCATCAGACTGGAACTGAGCGCAAGGAATGCTGTAGGACGTGGTTTCTCTTTCCACCCGAGCGACCGCTTCTTCACTCAGATCTGAGAAGGAGAAGAGGTAGACGAAGAAGGAGCAAGAAAAAAAGAAGAAGAAGAAAGAGAAGAAGAAAAAGAAATAAAAAGAAGCAAGAAAGACGCAGGCTTTCCGAAGCACACCATGCGCCTACAACACACAGCACGTGTCTGAGGAAGGACGCCCGCGTGAGAACGGAGTCGGATCTTCTGCTTCGTGTTCCTATGACTTCAGCTGCTGGGATGGTAAGCCCAGTCAAATGCTATCTGACTAACGTGACACCATCAGCAGAGGATCCGTGTACGAGTTTGCACGCTGTTTAGGAGAAGCTGTGTGATTGCAAGATGAATCAGTGAAGTTCGAGTCTCTGCCGGACACACGAGCGCAATTAATAGTGGGATTAACTGGTTTCTGGGAGAAAACAGACTCATGCCTCTATTGAACCCAGGGTTTGAGTTTGGCCCCTTAAGGTCTCAAAGATCCTCTAGAATCCCCAGACAGATGCTACCCACACCTGCTGGACTCTGCTGGACTCTGAGGAATGGAGAGTCTGGAATGCACACTGAGGAGATTACCAGTGATGCAGCATATGCTGCTATGGATTCACTCACAAACTCTGAAACCTGTCTGCACTGTAAATAAACACATTTTAAACCTAAAAACACCGAGCTCACTTCCACCAGCTCAAGCTTTTCTTTTCTTTTCTTTCTTTTCTTTCCCTTCTTTCCTTCCTCCTCCTTCTTTTCTCCTTGCTGTTCCCCTCTCCCTCTGAAAAATATTCTATTCTTTAATATATAATGGTTATTTTGTTTTATAAATTATGTTATATGGTTATTTGTTTTAATTTCCAAATGGTTACATAGTTGTAAAATATTCCCTTTTTTCTTTCTTTTCTTTTTTAAAAGTTCATTTTTTGTTTATATGGAATTCCTATACCTTTGTAAACCTTCAGGGAAGCAGACCCATCTGTTTTCTCGGTATTCTACTCTTCTTCAATAAGAACTGGATCGTTATTTGTAAAACCCTTCTCTTGTCTGTGCCATTCCACTCAAATAGTTTATTTTTCCCAAAAATCTTTATGATTTATTTTTAATATACTAGTACTACTAACTACTACTAATAGTAGTAAGTAGTAGTAGTGGTAGTAGTAAATAATATCTATACGAATTATTATTGTTTATTATTATTTTTGTTGTTGTTGGATTGTGTGCTAGGTCTATATGTTATGTGTGTCTGATTGTTTGATTGCTGGCTGTGTGAGTGCAAGTTTTGACAAATTGACCAAAAAATGTGGCACATTCGATTCGATTCTAAAATTGTTATTCGATCTATTTATTCTAGTCTATTCTAGCTATTCTTTCTATTCTATTCTATTCTATTCTATTCTAACTCTACATTACTATACTCTATTATATTATTTGTTTTTTTTTTCATATTTTATATACTTAAGTTGAAAGCAAACAGATGATCCATCTAGTATAAGCTTCTCTGTAGTGTAGGCAGTCTTGTGGTACCGGCTTGCATTGAGTGCCGTGATTTTCCCCTCCTCAAGGTTTTTCAGACACCGCTGTGTTGTGTGTCTTACAGAGCTGCTGTTTAACAGTAATCACGTCGTAGTAGTAGGATATTAATACATTTTAGTACCTGCCGGCTAAACCAGTTGGGCCTGATTCAGTGAGGTGAGTAATAACACAGGTGTTTTGTTTTGAGGAAGAGAGGAGACCGGCGGGGGAAGATAAAGGTGCTTGTTTTTAAACTTGAGCCTCAGTGCTGAAACGTGTGAATAGCTGCTGCAGGAATTAATGGATTATAAACAGCAATTAAAGACTCAATGAGCCAAGGCCCCCGGGGAGAAGATTACTGTAGTTTTTCTGCAGAAAGTACTGTGGTGTATCAAGCCAAAGCAGCCCAGTGATTTATTTTGTTTGACTCCTAGTGTTTGAAATCATAGCTTATGCTTACATGCATATTCTGTTGGGTTTGACTCTCGTACTCAGCAGATTGAAGCTGAAATTGTGTGAAACCACAGAGACATTTTAGAGGAATTGTTCAGCCAAAAATACAAATTTGCTGAAAAATGCACTCATCCTCAGGTCATTCTGAGATCAGGATGAGTGTGTTGGTCGTTCATCAGGTTTCGTAGAAATTAGAATGTAGCAATGCATCAGTGTCTCATCAATAGGATGCTCGGCAGTGAAATGGGTGCCGGTCAGAATGAGAGTCCAAACAGCTGATAAAAAACATGAACAATAATCCACAAGTAATCCACAGCACTTCAGTCCATCAGTTAACAATCTGGAGAAGACAAAAGATGAAACCACATCCAGCATTAAGACGTTTTTAACTCAAATACAGAGTCTATAATCCATAATAACCACTTCCTCCAGTGAAAAAGTGTTCTTGGTGTGACTCAGGAGAGAGATTCTGCACGATCAAGCAGCGTTTAAACAGACTCTAACACAATATGTGTCGTGGATTTTGATGTGAGAGGACAAAACGGAGATGCCACTTTTTCACTGAGAAGTGTTATTATGGATTATAGACTCTATGTATTTGAGTTAAAAGCGTCTTAATGCTGGATGTGTTTCAATCTTTTGTCTTCTCCCAGATGGTTCACTGATGGAACTGGAGTGCTGTGGATTACTTGTGGATTATTGTGATGTTTTTATCATCTGTTTGGACGCTCATTCTGACCGGCACCCATTCACTGCAGCAGCATCCATTGCTGAGACACTGATGCAATGCCTACATTTCTCCAAACCATGATTGAAGAAACAACAATCATCCTGATCTCTGCATGAACATTTTTTATCTGTGGGTGAACTATCCCTTTAAAGTCTAGATGAAGTTTTTCGGCAGCACTGCGTTGAAAGTCACTTGACAAGTGATCGAGTCAACAAAAACAGTCTGAGGCTTTCAGAGAATCCGAACGGAAGGACTGAGTGACTATTAGATCTCGGATGCTTGAAGTTCATGCAGACAGTTCCTGTGATCTATAAAGTGTGCCGTTTAATCACGCTGTGCTTTTATGCATGTGGAAAGAATTACAAAGTTGTTCAAGCCTGACTAGTTGTTTTGAAACTTGTCTTAAAGGAAAGTTGATTTGGCTCTGAGTTTCTGAAGAGAGTAGCAGTGCTGTTGTCTGACCGCGGTGTTTTGTGCTGATCCTGTGCAGGGTTTGGCCTCAGAAAGCCGGTCTGATTATGACTAAAGCATAGTGCAGGGCCTGACGTCGTCTCATAGTACCTGAACGCTGAGCTGCTGGAAGAGTTTTAGTCAGAGCCTCACATGAGTCTGACCTGTTCACTGAGCAGCCACTCGCGGCTGCTTCCTGTTCTTTATGTGCTCTAGATATACATCTTTTGTAACATTGGAAATGTGTCTACTGGCACTTTTGACTCCAATTTAATGTATCCTTGATGAATAAAAGTATTAACTTACCTTCAAAAAACTTCTTAGTGACCCCAACCTTTTGAACTGTAATAAAGCAGGACAAGTTCACAGACGTCCCATTACAATAAGAAACATGTCGTCTCAGGAAAGAAAACAATACAAGACGTGGTCTTTCAGAGGCTTGACTTCACTTTTTCCAGAGAAAAGAAGGAAAGGAAGAGGAAGTGAGAAAAGGATGTAGAAATTGTGACCAGGCTTAACAGGATGCACACAAATGTAAAATTAGTAAAGTAACATCCTGGTCATCAACCAAGTGACCACATAAGCCCATGCATTACAGTAGAAAACTACGTGAATTCTATTGGCAGTTCAGTAAATGTGAAAATATTGGTCTACTTTTAGTCGGCTAAATGTAGCACGAAGCAGAACAGGACCGCAATTTATAGGATTTAACACGGCAATGATTTTTGCTGAACTGAATTCGCCTTTATTTTTATTCCAGGTGTGAACAGATCCAGGAGTCACTGTTGATATAATAACAACCAATAGCAATGTTTACCTAATTGTTAATATTAGCAACTAGAGATGTATTGCTGACTGGCAATTTTTAGTATGCACTTGAAGTTAAATGCATTTGTCACTAACTGAAAGTGAATTTAACTGTAGAATAGAGTTGAATAAATAACCAAAATAATAGAACAAAATCTTGTTTAAATCAATCATAGATTCTTGCCGCACATGTATTGGTGCATTAAATCCAGTGACAAATCACATAAGAAAACTTGTGTGAACTGTTCGGTAATGATGCTGGAAATTCAGCTTTGATCACAGAAAATCAATTACAGTTTAACAGATACTCACATAGAAACGATTTATTTTAAATTTTTAAATAATATTTCACAATATTAGTGGTTTTATTGTTTATTTGATCAATAAAAAAAAAAAAAAGATTGAACATAAAAAACCTTACAGATGTCAAACTTTAATAATAATAATAATAATAATAATAATAATAATAATAATAATAATAAATTGACCTCAGTGTGTACAGGCAGAAGTTTTTAACTCTGGTTCACTCAATGTCACTAAAGGTGTGCCACAGGGGTCAGTCCTTGGACCACTCAATAATATTGGTCATAATGTTCAAAATGTAAATTTTCATTATTACGCTGATGATACAGTTATATATAGTTTAGCAACCACACCCAGTCTGGCTCTCTCTCAATTACAGCTTGCATTTGATATTGTTCAGCATAACTTATTTGAATTGAAACTAGTTTTAGTTGATAAAACAAAATTCATGTTGTTTTCTAAATCAAAATTAATCCCCCATTAAATCTTCTGCCTGTTACTACGGCGTCCCAAGGTTCAGAAATTGAGTTTGTGTCTCAGTATAGGTAACTGGGGATTTAATTGATGACGCTCTCTCCTTCGGTCCTCATGTTCAGCAACTGGTGAAAAGATTGAAAGTGAAATTGGGTTTTTCCTTCAGAATCAAATCCTGTCTTTCCTTTGAGGCAAAAAAGAGGCTTGTTGCAGCCACTTTTTTATGTCTGTACGGACTACGGTGATGTTATATATACAGTATGCATGCATCTGGGGGGGGGGGGGGGGCACAGTGTTTACATTGCTTTAGACAATGTTTATCATGGTGCACTGAGATTTATAACAAACTTTAAAACCCTTACTCATCACTGTGTGTTGTATGCTCGGGTTGGCTGGTCTGCGTTGTCCATCCGAAGACAAAAACACTGGCATGTTTTTATTTATAAATCTATCCTGGGTTTACTTCCTTCCTATCTTTGTACATACATCTGTAAAAAGTATGCTTGTAGCTATAGCCTCCGGTCACAGGATATATTTTACTGTCTGTTCCAGTGGTGCGTACTGAATTAGGGAAAAAGACATTTAAATTTGCTGCTCCCTCTGCCTGAATTGTTTGCAAAGTACATTGAAAACTGATGGGGAAATGGTTTCGTTGGATCCACTTTCCTTAAAGTAAGTTTTAAATGATATTTGGGAGAATGAAACATCTGGTTGCAGATGTTTTAGCTAGTTATGTATTGATATTGAAATTTGCTGGATTTGCCTGGTGTGTGTGTATATGTGTATGTGTTGTTGGATGTTATTTGTTACACTCAAAACGTGCTGTGTCTGTCAGTCTTGGCCAGGACGCTCTTGTAAAAAGAGATTCTTATCTCAATGTGCTTCTATTAAATAAAGGTTATAATATAATAATAATAATAATAATCACCATCATCAATATAATTATTATTATTTTTTATCATCAGTGTAAAAATGTAAGATAAAATACAAACATAAATAAAATAAGAAATGTTGGAATGAAAAAATAAATTTGGAAATATATAATATGTAAATACATAAATATGGCAATATATACATTTTACTAAATAACTAAATATTATAAATAAATGAAATAATAAAGTTAAAATAATTTAAAACCAAAGTTTAAAAATAAATACAGAAAATGAATGATTAAAGGGAAAAGAAGGATACAAAAATAAATTTTTGGGGACTAAATTTAATTTAAAAAGCATTTGTTTTATTATTAAGTCAGATTTATGTTATTTTTTTAATGAACTTTACTCCTGTCATAGCACCTTTTGCCAGTAATGTTGAGAATGTATTAGTGTTGCACTAATATGAATTGAAATTGTACATTTAAACAAGTAGTGCGGCGTGAAATCAAGTTTGTATTCATACACTTTCATGAAGTTTGTGGCCTAAATCAGTATTTGATTCTTTAGAAGCTTGTTTTGAGATCACATATACAGTATTTGAACCACTTAGATTTGTCTGTGTGTTCACCCGCACTGGAAAGGTGAAGACCCGGCCATCAATCATGAAACACTGACCCTTTTAAGATGATGAATTTCGGAGCAGCCAAACCTGGTGTGTGTGTGTGTGTGTGTGTGTGTTTATATGGTTTAGATATAAGCTCTGTGTGTTTTCAGTCTTCCTCTCCATCAGTCACTCAGCTCCAGGTTAATCTGTCTCTCTCTCTGTTTTTCCCCGCAGTGCTGTGATTGAAGGATCTGCCCTGCTGTTACACACACTCACACACTCGTCGTGGGATCTCACACATACACACACACACACTCGTCTCAGCATGCTGGCTCTCCTGTTGTGTGCTCTGCTGGCTCTTCACGCTGACGGTGGGTGATCTCTGCTCCCTACATGCTACAAAGATCACAACCTGTTAACCTGAACCACACAACAAACAAACAAACAAAGATAGAAAAATTAATAAACAGGCCAGGGCTACAAAATCATGGGAAACTGCACACACACACACACACACACACACACACACACTCACACACACACACCACACACACACACACACACACACACACACACACACACACACAACACACACACCACACACACCACACACACACTCACATTCACACTCGCACTCTCTCACACACACACTAGAAATTATACTGTATAATTATATATTTTTTTAAGAACTTCAGTCTGTGTGCATTGTATTTATTTAATACAAGAGTTTGACAATTTGAGTTGAATTACTGAAATAAATGAACTTCTCCACGACATTCTAATTTATTAAGAAGCACCTGTATATACAATTTGTTTTGTGATATATATAATATATCTATTATATATATATATATATATATATATATATATATCTATATATATATATATAAATTATATTTTCATAATTTTTTAAAGTGTGGATTAAGTGTCCAGTTTAAAAACATGTAAAGTGTGTACAGTCTGTACTTAACTCTTTCCCTGCCAGCATTTTTAAAAAAAGTTGCCAGCCACTGCCAGCGATTTTTTTTATGATTTTTTATACTGGAGGCCATTATAATTTGATGGCCTCCAGTATAATTTGCTGTATGAATATTTGAATATGCAATAAACCAAAATAAAGATCAAAGCCTCTACTTTTAAACAAAAAACAAAATCTGTTTTATTCTAGCTAAAGCATTCTTTTTTTATTTATTTTATTTATTTATTTTTTATCAAACACTCGAAACATACAGGTGCTGGTCATATAATTAGAATATCATCAAAAAGTTGATTTTATTTCACTAATTCCATTCAAAGGGTGAAACTTGTATATTATATTCATTCATTACACACAGACTGATATATTTCAAATGTTTATTCTTTTTAATTTTGATGATTATAACTGACAACTAAGGAAAATCCCAAATTCAGTATCTCAGAAAATTAGAATTTAGAAATGTCCGCCCAATAGAGAGGATTTTTGGTAATCTTGGAAAAATGTTAGGTGTGAAATTGAAAAGTGTGAGCATGTACAGCACTCAATACTTAGTTGGGGCTCCTTTTGCCTGAATTACTGCATTTTTATGAAACCTGTAGGTAGGTTTCATAACAATGCATAGTTTTGAGCACAAAAGGTGAGAAAATCACATTATTATCAAAAACTACATAATTGTTCTGGATAATATTCAGTACGATTATCAAAGCATAAATCCAGTAAATCACTTCCATCAACACCTCCAAAGCTTGCACAGACATACACCACTTCCTGGATCATCATTTTACTCCGTAACATTATGCAGTTTTCATTTATATGCTGTCTATTGCTGATGATCGCATTATTTTTAATATGCATCTGTTTACATAAGAGATCGCTTGTTTCTCCGTCCTGTTCACGTGTGTTTTTGCTCGGGAGGTTTCGTACTCGTTCAGAAGATGTGTAATAGCGGGGGCCCCGAGTGTATAACAGTGAAAACACGGAAAGCAGTAGAAACTCATCTTGCGCTTGGAAGCGTTTTCTTCTAAAAGACGAGATACATCGTCAATGGCAGGGCGAGAGTGGACGAGAGTAATAACAGAACAACAACAACAAAAAAGCAGATTAAATAATAAGGAAAAGTGATCCTCATTGAGCTCAGAGTGACTTATTAAATTAGAAACTACTACAGTGGTGCAGTTTCATTAGATTACATGCATCTAAAATCATGACATGTTCTGAAATATCAAAGTTGGCACTGACAAAATGCAAGAATGTGTCTGTGAAATTTGGTTTTACAGACACTCAGCGTGAAAAACGATTTTATCCTTTCCCATTAAAAGTCGATCAGAGGCTTATATGGCGTATCCTTGGTTAAATTTGCATAATGCATAAAGGGATTCTTGCATGAATATTATAAGACAGAATCCAAAATGAGCTCTTTAATTGATTAATACCTGCTTCTCTGCAGGTAAAACTGTCTCTCCAGACTTTATACTAATGCAAAGACTATTTACAGCGGCGTAAAATGGTGGAGGTCAGAAATGTGCTGAGGAACATGAAAAAAACAAGTCTGTGGTTTTTACGGTTATTCCTTGAAGAGAAAAGAGTGAGGAAGCCAGAAGAAAGGTTTTCCCCTCTGACTCAGATGCTGTGGCTCAGTTTTGCTGTTTGGGCTTGTGTTGTGTTCGTCTGCGGATGAAAACCAGCGCTCGGGTGTGGCGTGTTGAACTTAAACCACAGTTATGACTGTTTCACAGCTCACAGTTTAATCCCTGTTATAGAAGGTGTGCTGGAACTGTGAGGGTTTTATTGCTGAGAGGGTCCTCAAAATACATGAGGAGTGTCTAAAAATACAATCTAAGAACACTTCTCAACTTTTACCTTTCAATCTGAAGAGCGTAACTCAATATACAAGACAAGAATTGGCTCCTAGGATGTATGAGCTCATATGCTTTCATATGATCATTCCCAGTTTCTCCATTTTTCTGTATTTTCGTCACATATATGGTACACTTGGTTACAGCTTAGGGCCTGCAATTGGACAGTTGCTAATGTGGTTTCCCAAAGCAGCGTGTCCTGAGGAGACATAGACAGAGTTTTGCTGCATTACGCTGATCTTTGGGGGAGAAATCTGTGAATTTTGACATAAAATGTGTTAAACTGAAGTTATAAACTTTTACTAGGAATGTGGGCTGAACTCCTTACAAGTTTGCATAATAAATGGTTTGACAGGATTCTTGAAGGAATTGTTTCACCAAAAAATGAATGAAAAATCTGCTCAGAATGTGCTCATCCTTAAGTCATCCAAGTTGTAGAGCAGTTTGTTTCTTGATCAGGTTTGTAGAACTGTAGCACTGCATCAGTGTCTCAGCAATGGATGCTCTGCAGTGAAAATGGGTGCCCGTCAGAATGAGAGTCCCAAAACAGCTGATGAAAAACATCACAATAATCCACAAGTAATCCACAGCACTCCAGTCCATCAGTGAACATCTGGAGAAGACAAAAAATGAAACACATCCAGCATTAAGATGTTTTTTAACTCAAATACATAGAGTCCCTATACTCCATAATAACACTTCTTCCATTGAAAAAGGGTTCTGGTGTGAATAAGGCGAGAAATCTGCACAGATCAAGCTCTGTTTTAAACAGCTCTAAACAAATATGTGTGTAGATTTTGATGTGAGAGAGGAAACAGAAGATGCATTTTTTGTGGTGTTGTTATGTTGTTGATGATTTTGGGTATTGTTGTGTTATTGATGCTGTTTTGGATGATGATGGTGTTAGTTGTGTATCAGTGTTGTGTGTTGCTGTTGTTGCTGATGATGATGCTGTGAGGATGTTGTTTTCCCTGAGGCTGTTGTCTACACAAGGACACACTGTACTGCACACGAGGCTGAATGAATACAGAGTCACGCTCAACCGTGTTTGACTTCTCTTTGATATTTTCAGGCTGAAGGCAAGATCATTGGCCCTTCACCCAGTTTAGCTCCACACCTGAAACCGAGATGATCATTCATGCTGTGCATCTCTAAAAGAGAAAGAGATGCTGCATAACCTCACACTTTCACATGCTCGGCCGATAATACCGGGTTTTCTCCATGAGCTCATATTATTCTTTTTTGTAGTCTGTGTAGTTTTTTTAAAACCTAAAACTTGAACTGTGTTCTTCGGCTGATGTCTCTTTCAGCGAATGTAAATCTAGTTGTTTCTCCACTTCATTTCTCATTTTGTATAACTGTCAGTCTCCAATCTCTTCATGCACACAGCCTGTAAACACACACTGGTGATTTTCTGCCTTCTGTAGCTCTGTCAGAGTAGTTAATTTTTCAATTAATAAAAAAATGATTATTAAAACAATTAATTGTCGATAAATTCACTGATTAATCAGTAGACTTTGATTATTCAGCTTTTGCAATTAAAATGCTGAGTTATACACGTTTTAACAAATAAATAAAGGCTTTCAGCTTTTGAAAATCATATTATGTAATTACAATTATTGTACAATTAATATATACAAATAAATATATTTGGCACAAAAAATGAGATGACAGACAGAGAAACTCTCTCCTATTCACCATTTAATTAGCTGCATGAAAAAGTAACTGACAAAAGCTGCCGAACAGATCATTTTGTAAGTCTCATATGGTGAGAAACAAAATAAAGGTAAACGATAAGACGCTTTATTTTTAGATAAACTATTTATTCACAAACCTAATCTCTTAAAATACCTTATAGGGTTATGATAATCAAAACAGTTATGAGCTAGAATAAGCTTTGATCTCTTTAGTGAAATATTTTATTTCCCACTAATAAAAGCAACAGTAAAGTGTTTCCCACGATAGTAAACAACATTGTGCAGCATTATTTGTAGGTCTCACTAAACCATTTGACTCTGTAGATCATAAACTTTTATTACAGAGGCTAAGTTGTATAGGTTTAAGTGAAATGGCTCCAAATTGGTTCAATAATTATTTATCAGAAAGAACTCAGTGTGCCTCAAAAAAATGACAAAAGGTGCTCCTCAGGGTTCTATTTTAGCAACAGTTTTATTTTCTATATATATTAATGACCTTGGTCGTGGATAACCTCAGCTTAGAATTCATTTATATGCTGATGACACAATTATTTACACTGTAGCACATTCGGTGAATCAAGCCATAGAGCTCTTGCAAGAATCTTTTCAGTTACTGCAACTGTCATTGTCCAACTTAAAATTGGTTTTAAACTAAAAAACAAAACAAAATACATGCTTTTCACTCGTTGTTGTACTGAAACAGATTACCCTATTTCAACTTCACAAGGAGAATCTACTGAAAGAGTAAGTTGTTATAGATACTTGGGTATATGGTTGGATGACAAATTTGGATTTTATGTACATATTGAAAAACTTAAAAAAAAAGGCTTATACTAAAATTCGGTTTTCTTTTTAGCTTAAAGAAATGTTTTGCTTTTGAAGTGATAAAGAGAATTATACAAAGTTGTTTCCTCAGTGTTAGATTATGGTGATGTGATTTTATATGCATGCAAGTTTACTTCACTAAAAAGTTGGACTATGTATGCCATGCTGCTTTACGTTTTGTGACGAGTGCTTCTTCTTCACGCACTTATCATTGTATATTGTATGAAATGGTGGGACGATCCTCTTTGTTTCAAAGAAGGAAAGTGCACATGCTGCTGTTTATCGCTAAGGCCTGTTAGGTAAAGCAAAAAATTACCAATTTATATCTGCAGTCTTTTATCCTTTTATACATTTAATTACAGCACTACATCTTCTGCTAAATTGCTTTTAAATGTTCCAAGAGTATATTCAGAGCTTGGCAAATCTGCCTTCTCTTTTTTTTTGCTCCCTCATTATGGAACGAGTTGCAGAGTGTTATTATGCTGGAAACACTCCCCACTGTAAATTAAAAAAAAAAAAAAAACCTTTTATGGTCTACTCTAAAGGAAACTATGCTATGAGTAAATGCTTGTTGTTTTTTTTATTTATTTTTTTGTCACATATTTATTATCATGTGAATGTGAAGTTTTTTGTTTGCAAAATTTGCATCTCAACGGGACTATCCTGGGTAAAATAAAGGATAAAAAAAAAAAAAAAAAAAAATATCATTAGCTAGCTCCACACCGGAGAGCTGATTTATAACAGAAAAATCAAGTTGTAATTCTAACTGAAAGTGACACTGACTCTGGTATTTCATGTTTAATACTATTAAAGCTGCTTGATTTAAGGCTATCTATTGCCTAAAGTACTATATGATAAACGTGACGTGACTGGACTTTACTGGAGTATTGAAATGCAGGGCTCGTGCAAACATCCACATCTCTGCAACCAGATGCTTTCTTAACTGCTGCTGTCTCACCACTATCAGTTTTTTGTTGTGTTTATTTTGTTATTCAGAGGAAAGCGCACAGCAGCTTCCGATTAGGCTGCAGTTGCTGTGAACCGCGGTGTCTTCTTCTCTTGAATTGCATCCAGGAGGGCTGAATTACAGTCTTGTGCTACAGCGCCAAATTGGTCAAACCGCGTTATTGCAGGCTCTTACATTAGGTCACGTGAGATCAAATGACTACTCGACAACAAGGTCAAACTGCATTATTGCAGTCTCTTACATTAGCTCGTTTGTGTTGTCTAATTGTATTATTGCTGTGTCTTACGTTTGATCTTCATCAGCTGAGAGAGAGCTGGATATTTATGAAATGATATTTACACCAGTGAATGTCATTATGATTTGACAATATCATCCTATCAGACCAATAAAGCCCTTTGAGCAGAACTTCATCTCTGAGAAAGAGAGGAGAACGGTGCGTTTGGAGATCATGTGACACGCTGAGATGTTATTATGTTTGGACAATATCAGAGCCATAAATCTCATTCACATAGAAATCAATCTCTCACATACAGAGAGGGAGATGATTCGATCGATGTGTGGTCCGGTGTTACCCATGATGCATTGTGATGCTAATGTCTCTGAGGTGATGCTCTAGCGCTCCGTCCGATATGTGGCCTTGCAAATGACGACTTCTGTAGGCAGCTGACAGTGAGAATTGAAAATCTAAAAGAGATTGTGAGTGTTCCGAGTTCATTTGGAGTTTGTTCTGTGTTTTAGAGTGTGAGCGGTGTCTTTAGAACTGTATTGGGTGCTGTGAGCATCACTGATGCCTTAGATTGCGTTCCTTGTTTTTGAGGAGAGGTGTGCAATTACCTTTTTTTCAGCCTGAGAGACAATAAAATTATTAGAAAAATCTGAGCACCTACAACAGCCTAGCACCCACCCTAGCAACCACATAGTACAGCCTAATAACCACCTGGAATACCCAAGCAAGTAAATAGCAACCACCCCAGAACACCCTTAAGGCAATTGATCGCCCTAGCAACCATCAGAACACCCCTAAAGACAATAGCAACCACCTAACAGCCACCACGAATACCATAGCAACCACCAGAACACCCTTAAGTCAATTGATCGCCTTAGCAGCCACCAGAACACCCTAAAGACAATCGAACACCCTAGCAACCACCTAACGACCACACAGAACACCCAGAATACCCTAAAGCACAAAAACACCCTAGCAAGCAAAAAACATCCGGAAGGCCACATAAAACAACTGAAATACCCTAGCAACCATTCAGAACTCCCTAAAGACAATTGATCGCCCTAGCAACCATCAAAACACACTAAAGACAATAGCAACCACCTAACAACCACCATGAATCCCATAGCAACCACCAGAACACCCTTAAGTCAATTGATCGCCTTAGCAGCCACAAGAACTCCCTAAAGACAATTGAACACCTGAGCGACCACCTAACAACCACACAGAATACCCCAGCAACTGCAGAGCAACCACCCTACAACACCCTCAAGACAATCGAACACCCTAGCAACCACCTAACGACCACACAGAACACCCAGAATACCCTAAAGCACCCAAAACACCCTAGCAAGCAAAAAACATCCGGAAGACCACATAAAACAACTGAAATACCCTAGCAACCACTCAGAACTCCCTAGAAACCACCAGAACATCCTTAAATGCATGTAAAATATAGAAGCCACCCAGAACAACTTATCGAATGCCTTGGTCACCCTAGCAACTACACTGAACACCCAGAAATCTCAAAGCAACCCCACAGAATACCCTAGCAACCATATAGTAACTCAAAAAAAAACAATCACCTAGAAACCACCCAAAACACCTTAGCAACCACCTAAATATCACACAGAAGACCTAGAAAGACCCTAAAATACCCTAACAACCACCTAACAACCATCCAGAACATCCTAGAAAGCATCTAACATATCCAAGCAACCACACAAAACCCCTGTTAAATGTCTTGATCACCCTAGCAACCATGTTGAACACCCAGCAACCTCATAGCAACCTCTCAGAATACATTAGCAACCATTAAGCCCAGTTTAACCACCTGAGCGCCTCTCATGACAGTCCTGCATCATGGTTTCAGTGACCTTTGTGTAATCACATCTCTCGTGTCTTCAGAGAGTCTGGTTTTGATTTGATTGTGTGAGGTTTCCTGCTGCTATGTTGTGCTTCTTTCACTGGAGGGCGATAGAGCCTCACTGCTGTGACTGAATACAGCCACTAATGAGCCGCACACTCTTCTGTTGTTGAGTGTTTGTGTGTGAGTGTGTGTGTGTGAGTGTGAGTGTGTTTGTGTGTGGGTGTGTGTCTGAGTTGTGTTTGTGTGTGTGTGTGTGTGTGTGTGTGCATGAGTTGTGTTTGTGTGTGTGTGTGTGTGCATGAGTTGTGTTTGTGTGTGTGTGTGTGTGTGTGTGTGTGTGTCTGAGTTGTGTATGTGCTTGTGTGCGTGAGTTGTGTGTATATGTGTGTGTGTGTGTGCATGAGTTGTGTTTGTGTGTGTGTGTGTGTGTGTGTGTGTGTAAAGCTGCCGCTGGACTGATGGAGGTCTGATAGCGTCTCTTATCGAGCTCTCTCAAATGAAGCTGCGTGTCTCTCTGCAGGTAGATATTTGAGCCTCTGTGTTTCTCCTCTGATATTGAGCGCTGTTATTCCAGGCCTTTGTCTGCTTGTAAGTGTGTGCATGTGCTCATTGGCCTTTGAGCTTCAGCAGGGGGCTGATATCGGTCTGAAGGGTTTGTTGTATAGCAGAAGAGCAGCAGGACTCTCGTTATTGAGCACCACGCATTGAACCTTCATGCTTTTACCGCCTGTGTTATGAAAGATGAGAGCAGATGATGGAGAGAGAGAGAGAGAGAAAGATGAGAAGATGGAGAAAGAGAAACAATACTCACACTTACAAAAAACTTTATCATTTTGGTTGTTGCTGAAATATATCATCTGTGTTAGCCTATTTGGAATAAAGATAATTGTGTCTGCTTACAGTTCAATTTTTGATCCTTTTTTCTTGCAATTCCAGGTTTACATCTACGATTAATTTTCCCCCTCTGAATTCTTAATTTACATCTTACAATTGTGCTGTTTAGCTTCTGACTACAGAATGAAAAATAAAAATGCTAATTACAACTTTCTATCTCATAATTCTGGACTTTTCATTTCAGAATTGTTTTATTACATATCACAAAATCACCCCCCCCCACACACACACACACCATTAAAAAATAAAAAAAATAATAAATAAGCCTGACTTTTTTATCTGGCAATTCAGACTTACTGTTATTGTTTGCATGCTTTGCATTTTGCAATTGCGTGTTTCAGTTTCACAATTTGGACTTTTTCTTCTCAATTTTATCACGTTTTATCTCACAGTTTTTTGTTTTCTTCCTTCCGCCATAATAATTTAGGACTTGTTTTTTTTTGCTTGCGTTTGCAAGTTTATTTCACGATTCTGACTTTTTTTCCTCTAAATTCTAAGTTTGCATGCTTCTTTTTATGTGAGCATAATTCTGAAAAAAAAAGAAGTCAAAATTGTGATATTAAACACAGAACTGTGAAAAAAAAAAAATGGAATTGTGAGATAAAAAGTAAAAAAAAAAAAGTTGATTTTGTGTCAAAAATGGGCTTCCGTAATCATCTCAACTTAATTTTTTTTATTGGTCATTGGGATTTTGTAGCTAGTCAACTGTGCTGTAAATTCATGTGACTCACAGGAAATGACATCATGGCAGCGCTGCTCAGCTGCGATGTTGAAGTCAAATATGAGAGATTTTCTCCAGACGGATGGAGATGAAGACAGTCAGGAAACTTCATTCACTGACTCAATGTGAAAGTGGAATATTATATTTGTAGAGTATCTTTAGATGTGTAGACTAGATCAGAAGTGTTTTTAAATGTGACATCCTCCAGGACTGAACAGCAGAGACCAGCGTTTATTTGAAACAGAATTCTTTTGTAACCTCGTAACGTCATCACTTCTGAACTATTAGTAGAAAAGTATTATTTTATCTTCGTTTGACCCGTGATGAAGCTGATGCTGATATCTGCAGAGAGATTGATGGTCCGTTTTATGTCACATGGATTCCTATCCAATTAGACATCATTATATGTAATTAAACAACAAATTAGTCCAAATGATCATTAATACCATGTAGCTGGATGACATCTGTTCAGATTAATTAGTGTAATATAGAAATGTAGGTATGTATAATGTGTTTAATTCATGCCAGCTAGAGATCCTCTGAAGGTTCCTGAAGGTCACCTGCTCAATCAACTACTTTTCTTCTCTGAAAATGCAAGAAATGCATTCCTCCAAAGAAGGAATAATGGAGGAGAGAAAGCCGATAGAGAGACAGAGGAGCTGTAAATAAACAGCGGCGGGTGGTGTTGCAGCATTTATAAGGGGCCGTAATGACTTTATTTTTGATTGCGGTGGCACAGGCTCCTTCTCTTTCTCTCCTCGCAGTGACTCTCTCCATTAAAGAGTTCATGACATGAGCAAAATCACATTTTGCCTTCATCTTTTGGCATTTCAGAGGTCTCTGTACCTTAAATGCATCCTGCAAGTTTCACAAAGCTTAAGAGCACCTCCTCGTTATAAACAAAGCATTTATTAAATCAAGCTCCAAAAATGGCTGTTTTGGATCCAATGAGACAAGGTGACATCACCTAGCACCATTCATTTTGCATAAACACGCCTCCAGATGAAATACAAATCAGCATAGGCCCCGCCCACCAGCAGTGTTTCAGTCACTTAAAAAAGTGTTGCGCTGCGTCAAAAGCAAATACTACCGCAGATGTGCATTCGCTTTCTGTCTGTCATCAGGACAAATGGAGTGAAGGTGCACGTCTTTGTACAGATATCAGAAGGAGCCCAGCGTAAGGAACAAGTGGATCCTTTATTTTAATGGCATTCCCATAGATCATGGAGAGTCACAAAGAATCATAGTGTTTTGAAGAGGAAGCCGAACTAGATCTGACTGCAGCTGCAAACTTTATTAACATTATAAGTAAACCTCAAAGAACATTTAAAATGATAAAAAAAATCCATGTCATGACCCCTTTAACACAAAGTGGCGGATGTAAATTCAGATTAGCCCTTATTCCACCGTCTCTCTGCTCAAACGCACACCTGCTGCTCGGCTGAAAGCGTCTTCCAGATCAATCAGGGCTGGTATTTAGACTCTGCTCGCTCTCTTACATAACTCCTAATCCTGGCATTCAGCGCAGACACGGCCAGATTCACATTTAAAGCGTCTGAATGAAGATCTGGAGCTCTTTTTCACTGCTCTTCAGTGCTTTAGTTTGCAGCTATTGAACCAGATATTTCTGCTGTTTCTGCCTGAGCACGTGTTTTAAAATTTTAATCTTTTTATTGTGTTATGAGATGCTGATATATGTAGCATTTATGGATGAGGCCTTTCATGTACATTATTAGCTAGTGTACACTGTAAAGGGAACCTAAAGTGTATTTCCATGTGGAAACGTCCAAATCAACTGCTTCATTCAGGACAAAATGACTGAATCAACCTTTGATTCATATTGTTACTGGTCAGATCAGATTTGTTTGACCGCCGATAAAGCTGATGCTGTTATCTAGAAAGAGACTGATTCTGAGTCTGTTTTATTTTTATATTATTTTGAAGTAGAAAAAATTATAAAGTAGTTTTCTTGTAAAACATAAAACTGCAGGATTTCTGTTGTAATACAGTAATTTTTACAGTGTAGTATGTTAGGTTTATAGCTGTTTCTTAATGGATTTACACTAAAATATTGTAAATAAGTGTTTTAAAATCTGCAGACCATCTGAGACTGGAATGATCTGATTTATAATGAGACTTTTTTTTATAATGAGACCACACACACACACACACACACACACACCACATGCACACACACATGGCCACACACACGCACACGCACACACACACACACACGCGCACACACACACACGCGCACACGCACACACACACACACACGCGCACACACACACTGCACACACACATGCACACACCACACGCTTTTTTTTATAATGAGACACACACATGCACACACACATGCACACACACACGCAACGCGCACGCAATAGAAAAAAAAAAACGCACACGCACACACAAACACACAGACACACACACATGCACACACACACACACACACACACGACACACACACACACACACACACACACACACACACACACACACTCACACACACACACACGCATACACACACACACACACACACACACACACACACACAAATGCATACACACACACATGCATACACACACACACACACACACACACACACACACACACACACACACACACACACACACACACACACACATGCATACACACACACACACACACACACAGACACACCACACACACACACACACAGACAGACAGGACAGACACACACACACGACATGACAGACACACACACACACACACACACAACAACACACACACCATGTCATACACACACAGACAGACAGACAGACAACACACAACACACACACACACACACACACACACACACCACACAGACACACACATTTACGCATGCATTCACACACACACACACACACACACACAGACAGACAGACAGCACACACACACACACACACACACACACACACACAGACACACACATTTACGCATGCATTCACACACACACACACACACACACACACACACACACACACTGTCCCCTGTGTGGCAGCAGATTGAGGTTGATTGGAGCTTCATTAATGATGGTGTGAGGACAGACGCGTTGCTGAAGTTTCCGTGACGTCAAGCGCTCCTGTCGCTAGCTCCTCCCGGCTGGGACGAGATGCTGTGAATGCTGCTAATACCAAAATAAAGCATGAGAACATCAGGTACCGAGCGTCATTCGAGGCTGCCGAGCGCCGCATTGCTTGAAACAGCAGGATTTGTTCATAGTTTCCTGCCAATGTTGAATCTGTTTGAGTCGCTGATGTTCTTATGCAAGCAGTGTTTTGTCAGTCTGCTTCACACTCAGAGCCTGTTGCGTATCCAGGACTTTGGTTTTCTGATGACAGAGAGGTCAGTGTGAAGTAAAGAAGGCCATTTTTATAAACTTTACTTTCTTTACTTTTATTTTTTTTTGCGCTCAGATGCACGAGTTATCAAACACAATTAACAATTAAAGAATCAATCATAGTTTCACATGCATAAATAATAAAAACATTGATTCCTGAATCCATCAACATTCAGAAAGGCTTTTATATCTCTTTCTCTCTGTCTCTCTCTCGTCTTCTTGTGTTTGAATGGATGCTGCTACTGTTGGTTTTAAGATGGAAGAGCTGACAGAATAATTAGGAAACTCAACCCCTCATCTCATATTGAAATGTTGATGTGTATTTATCACGTGCGGGGGGCTCCGTCTCTCCATCACGGTGAGTCTATATTAGTTTGTTTGTGTGTGCCTGTTTGAAGTCCTTGAAGGCTTGTCAGTCTTAAAGTGGACACTGTTTATTTATTCATTCATTTGTCCATGTAGTCTTATAATGTGTTTGTATCTACCAACACACACACACACACACACACACACACACACACACACAAACACAAACGTACATATATTGTTAGCAAGAACCAAGTGGTCAGAAATTTTTTTTTTTAAATGGTTGTGATTGCAAGAAATATTGTTTGTTTTTTTTTAGCAGGCTCAATTTGTCTATTAAAGCTCTTCCTTTTGCTCTTGAAAAGGAAGTTTTGAGTTCTGAACTGTACAATATGTTTTCATTATTCATCAAGCGCTTTTAGCTAACGAGTTCAATGAAAGTAATGATTCCTGATGTCCTGCGCGTCCTCTCTGTGTCTCTGCAGCTCTTGACGTCCCGTGTCCAGAATCCCCTGGCGGTGGCCTCTGTTTGGGACGGACGCCGTCCCCTCAACTGCTGCTCCTTCTCAGGCGTCTCCGAGTTTAAACCTGTCCTGAGCTGAGTGTGTTCATGGCAGCTCTCTCGGACACCAAGCGGTGCCCGTTCACGAGCTTCTGGCAGACGCCGCGATCAGCTGAGCGATCAGGAGGAGCGCTTTCTCCAAAACCCCGCAACCAGCCTGTTCCCAGACCAGCTTCCGGCCGGGAACGCCTTCGCTGCTGCTGAGGAGAGTGCGTGTGGCGATGAGGGCAAGCTACTTGTGTTTTCGTCATGGTTCAGGACCGTAAGGCAAGCGGTAGCCATGCTGATGCAGGTCGCAGCGTAACCAATCACCAAATCACACGGGAACACTTTCAGTTTTTCAGTTCAAGTTTTATTTGGTAGTGCTTTTTCAAGGATGCAAAGAATTGCAAAATCAGCTTTACAGAAACTGGTTAAGTTTCTACTTATATTTAGGAGTATTAGTTATTAGTGTTGAAAATGACAGAAAAGTAACATAATGGGAAAAAGCTCTACCTCCTTAGAGTGACTTTTCTATCCTCGGTACTAACAAATTCCATCGTTTTTGTGACCTTAGGGAGCGTGATGGACATGTAGCTTTTTAAAGATTTTAAAATGTTTTGAAAAAACTCTTCTGCCTCACCAAGGCTGCATTTATTACACCAAAAATAGTTAAACAATGTGATATATTATTACAGTTTAAAAACAGCTGTTTTCTATGTGAATATGTGTTAAAGTGTAATTTATTTCTGTGATGCGAGAGCTGTATTTTTCAGCATCATTACTCCAGTCTTCAGTGTCACATGATCCTCCGAAAATCATTCTAATATGATGATTTACATGATCCTCCGAGCATTTAAAATAGAAATCTTTTCTAACATCTAAAATAGAATGTCGTTCATGTTGCTTTTAATCAATTTAATGCATCCTTATTTAAATAAAAGCATTTATCAAATGTTATAGATTGTTGCTTTAAAGTTATTCTTTGTGAGCAGCATTTGTGGTCAAATAATAATTTTGAACTTTTTCACAGTTTTTTTTTTTTTTTTTTTTTAAGCAAATATCCCACTTTACAGTAACTTATGATTTGTGTTAAAAACATAAACTTGAATTATTCAGTAATAATGGTGATTAAACTGAAAATATTAAATGTAATAATCATCATCATATAAAGTGAAACTGTGTCTTCAGAGTACTTGGATTAAACCACTTGATTTATTATGTTTTGCTTGAACTTTTTGACATGTAATCAGCTTCAAATTATCTTCATTTGTGTTTGGAAGATGAACCAAACTCTTAGTTGAGTGGTTGATGATAAGCTTTTCGGTCCAAATTCACAGCTAAATCAGCACAGCACACAAATTTTAATAAATTGCTCCGGTCATGAATGACTCTCTCAAAATTAGCTTAATTTTACACACACACACACACACACACACACACACACACACACACACACACACACACATCACGACCAATAAAATAAATAAAATAATCCCACAAAAAAGAATAAATAAGTGCTAATTAATGTGCAGAAAAAAAATTTAAATCTAAAATGAGTTAACATCACTAATTGCCTGGTCGTTTTGCTGTGTGTGATTCTACTGTAAGTGCCTTATTGTTGCATTTTTTAATAAACTGAGAAAACAAGTGGTTCTGTGGTGATTGACAGATGCTTCATCAATAGAGTCTTAAGGAAATACTGAACCCGAGCGTGCCTTTAATCTAGAAAATCGACTGTCTACAGAATCTACTGCTTCTATAGAATACATAGCACTCTATGATACGCCTTCCAGATATTATCAACTGGAAATATCTTTGCTGGAAGTGTTGAAGCAAGGCTTCTGAACGGATACCAGATATCAAGCACTGTCATTATCGTACTGTAATACTTATACTTTACAGTAATGTGTGTAATTGTGCATATGAACATGACAGTTTGTGATTTGAGGTTTTGTTGCACATCTTTGAAGGATTGTCATAAAATGCACGATCATTTATAATGCATTCTCACAACGAGCCTGACAATATCCGATGGTCCGTATCGATTGGTTTAGATTTGCAGGGATTGATGGTGGCTCAGCTGTAGCTGCGATAGATGTTATTATTTTTATGGCTGAATTGCACTCAGACTCACCCAGGAGTACATCCATATTTATGATCTATAGATGCATTTTCCTATTCCTCCTCTCTCTGTCTCGCCTTTCTCTTTCATGCATTGATTAAGTGGATATTATGCTCCGCGCGCCACTCCTGTCTGCTTCTGTACGTCTAATGAAGATTAAAACAAAAACAATCGTGTCATTTTTTACTCTTTCTACCATTATAAATGCTTAATATTTATTAGCGTGAGTATTTTTGAGTTCACATTCAGAGGAAGAACTGCAGTGGTTTCTCGCTCTGGATGTTTCCCAATTAGCAGGCACGGAGATGTGTCATCTGTTAATCAAGTATAATCTCATATAGATGGTTTATGTGACACTTAAAGGACTGGCTCTCACCTAAAAATTACTCACCACCTGTGCATCAAGTACTCTCCTCGCTGCGGTCGCGTTATAAACCTGATTGTTTGTTTCTTTCCTTCTCACAGAAAGATGTTTTGGAAGGATGTTATTAGTGAAACGCTTTAGGTGACCAAAACAAAAAAAAAAAAAAAAAAAAAAACTTTCTCAAAAGTTTCAAATGAAGTGAAAGTCCATAAAGTGTGAAATGATGCATCAAATTTAATTTTTTCTAAACTTGCTAGTTAATTATATTGCAATGGACTAAAAACGCATTGACTTTGCTCATATCGGCTATAAATAACTTTTCCCAAAAAAATGGATTTATTATTAGTATTATTTATTTATTTTATTTATATTATTTTTTTTTTCTTTCCCCCAACAACCCCTACAATGTTAGCACTTGTCACCTCGTGTGGCCCAGTCATGTTTCTGAAAAAAATGAGAGGAAGATTGATTCTCGAGCTTTTAGTTAGAAATTTGACAACCTGTCTTTTATATACTTACAGTTTGAAATGTAGGCAGTAAATTATAAATGAATTCCACACGATAAATACGCCCTGGTTTTGAGTTGAGAGTCCAGACAGCAGCCATTAGGTATAAGATCTTCTTGCATCCAGTTCCGCTGACGCCCACAGCCGTCTGTTGCTTTTCCCTCCCGCTGTCCCGCGACTAACTTTGTGTTTGCTTATTGTGATTGTCCTAGGAATAAGGCTCTCGGGTCCCTGCGTGTGTGCGCTCCGAGGGATGCGGCGCTGAGTTCTTCATCACCCTCAACAAAAACACGTTCCGAGCGTCCTCCCGTTTCCCAGAAGCCTTCCGCCTGTGGTTCGTGTCCCTGCTGAGGACGCGTGCGTATATGAGCGTGTCCAGCCGTTATGCGCTTTCCGTCTGATTCTTGAGCCATACTGTGTTTCTATATGCTAAGCTCCTAGTCAATGTAATTAACAATTTAAGGGGAATCATGGTGCGAAGGCCTGTTCCCGCAGATGGAAGGCAGCGGTAGACATCGCTCTGCTGTCTGGCTAATTCGCCTCTCTTTCGCTCGGGCTTTTAAAAAAACAAAAAAAACCCTCAACCCGCTGCAAACAGTCATCTCCTATTCCGCTGCAACTCAAACCGCGCTCTGACACTGGAACACAAATGAGGGGAGTTGTGATTAAATCGTATCTCTGAAGGACATTGACTGTGTTTCATAAAAAAGTTTTGGCGATGGCATTTTATCAGAAGTAGTTTTGTCTTCTAAGCCTTCGAAGATTCAAGCTATTTATGTGGTTTCACGTACAGTTTTATATGCATACACAAGGCACCTTAGAATGTAGGTGTGAGGGCTGTGGCCGTCGTCTTTTGCCTACGAACAGTGAGTTCTCCCATGAGCACAGCTGATAGTATAATTTTGCGCATGTTTCATTCAGTCCATCTGGCTGCTTTGGTCTCAACCCAATGTGACAAATATATGTTAACTTAAACAAAAGTTCGAATAATTTTGTTTAAGTTAAAACAAAATGATATCAAAAGGTAGATCAACATTTCTCTATTTTAATTTTAAAAAATATTGATATAAAACATATTAGTATATGTAAATATGGAATAAAAATATAATGTAAATTTTATCTATAAGTTTTTTTTGAGTCATCCCCTTTGTGTTTCAAACTATAGTAGACTTGGGAGTTTTGTCTTTATATAACAGTTTTTTTTTGTCAAAAACACAGTAAGTATAACTGTACACTTTCTTAGACCATTTTGAATAGACTATTGTCCGTTTATTTACTTATGTGCGTGTGTTACAGGGAGCTTTGATTGTATATATGTTCAGTTGTAATTCTAATGTATTAAATAATGAGCTTAGCGGTTGGGGGGTGTCGTTAGTTTGTTTAGGTATGTTATTTGTCATTTATTATTAAATTTTTAGGGTAGCCATGGTGGGTTTAGATTACTATTAAGGTTTTTAATTTATTTGTGATGGCAGGGTAGTTTTACGTCTAGTTCAGTTTTAGTTGTTTGTTAATTACTGGTTGTCTAATTTTGAGTGCTTCCAATGTACATGTTTAGGTGAGTTTGGTATTTAACAGTAATGCACCCTGCTTCATACCCCCCGGTTTTTTGCAGGTTATTTATTTTTGCATACACTTAACTAGTCTTCCCTCTCATTCCCTCTCTCTCTCTCTCTCTCTCTCTCCTGCTCTCTCTCGCTCTCTCTTCGCTCGCTCTCTCTCTCGGCGGTCCATTCACAGCTCCGTTCCTGCAAGCCGCTGGTCACCTGGGGCCCAGAGTCGGCCCCTGAGCCGGGTATGTGGTGGCCCTCACTGCGTGTGCGTCACGGAGGTTATCCTGAGGCAGAGGTGCTGTTGGCAGGGCCGGGGGGCCCGGACGCAACCTGACCGACAACGTTACCATCTCACAGGTGTCCAAATAACGAGGAGGGTCTGTTCAGCGTGAGGAGCGTCCTGGCCGGTGATCCTGGAGCCAAGCAGCACGTTACAGCTGCAGACTGATGCACCCTTCTGCTGGGGAGGAAGGGCAGGCGTCGGGTCACCATCAGCGGTGAGGACAAACAGCACTCATGTTATTCATTCTGAGACCAGCGGTGTGAGATACAGTACCACTGACATACTGTCACCAGGTTCAGTACTGTGCTGAATCAGTGGGCTCCTTTTTGCGTTTTCCTTATCATTTTAGTAAAAACATTTTGGTGGGCATTTTTTTTTCAGTTTTAGTAGTTAAAACGATCTATTATCGTTTTTGTTAATTTTTGCTTATTTTTTGGTACATTTAGTAATTTTTTAGACATGTTTTTTTTCATTTATAGTTTTTTATTTCAGTTAATATTTTATTTTATATTTTAAGTAACGTTTTATGGTTAATTTCGCTTATTATTTTGTGACATCAAGTTAAACCTACACTATAAAGATAATTTTTTTTTGTAAGAATATGTATTATATATTTTTATTACATTTAATATTTATTTTAATTTCAAGTTACAATGTTTTTTTTTTTTTTTTTGTTAATATAATTATCCTGGACCCAATCCAAAGTTTATTAAATTGTTTTAAGATTTTTTATTTTTTTTTTTTTTTTGAAGACCTAAACATGGAAATTGCACCCGCACGAGACAACTTTTTCCTCTGTATAGGGCACACAGGCGTTATTTATTCAGCAGAATGGGTGTTTTCCATTGTGCAGAGGTCATTAACGTTCAACTCTTCCTCACCACGTCTGATCTACGCAGAGCTTTATAAATCCCCTGACTGCTGCTTACTTAAGTTCCTCTTTATGTAAAAGAGCAGCGTGAACATTCTGCTAAAATATCTTCTTTTGTGTTCTCATTTCAAAAGCACTTCTGGGAGCACTTTCCCAACCTAACAATCCTCAATGTTTTTCACACATCGGGAAGGCAATTAAAATCCTCCGCCCCGCGATGGCTTTCATTGGCTTTCTCGTCATCTATTTATCTCATCGCCGAACCCAAACAGGGAGAAAAATAGAAAGTTGTTTTCAATTATGGTCCAGTTATGCCATCGCCGTCCCACTGGTTAAAATGAGAAAGTGGATGATTATTTCACAGATTGCTTCTTTGAAGTGGGAACGGGCCTTTTGTGCTTAGACGAAGTCTAATGCTAGCATGTGTCTGTTCAGAGGATATTTAACCCTCTATGGTACGCATTATGTTCTAACCATGAAATATTTTTTTTAATAAGTTTTTATTCCATACATGAAATAGCTTCAATTTACAAATACAAAAAAAAATGTAAAAGAAATTTTTTGGGGGGTATTTAGGAAAACGTTGCCATATGGACACCAGTGTACCACAATGGAAAATGGCCAAAAAAGGTAGTTTTTCTATTAAACATATGATTTCTTTTCTATTAAATTGACATTTCTTTTAGATATTGAATAGATTTTTAAATACTTGGACCTGCATGCCAACCAAAAGTAAGGTAGTCCCTCATCATTTAAACACTTCAAAAATAGTACTTAAACTTATTCATCATAATCTTATTGCCAACGGACAAAAAAATTCGCTTTGTACCATATATGCATCAAATTCATCAACTTTTTTTATTGTTTTACATCCACAAGTGATTCCAACAACAAAAACAAATCTTTTTGAAAGTAGTTTAAATACAAGTACGTAAATGTAAATTGTAGCATGGAAACCTGCAGCTAGAACCAAATGGGGGTGTTTTTTTTTAAGAAAAAAAAAAAAAAAAAAAAACTGATAAACATAACATTCAGGTATACGATAGGGGCCTCCCTGAAGAAAGTGAAAAGTTAAAGTTGTGACATTTGCCCAGTATGTTAACCCATACTTGGAATTGGGTGCTCTGCTTTAACCCGATCCAAGTGCACACACACAGCAGTGGAGAATGTGACACAAAAACCATGAACAGCACACCCATAGCAGTGGTGGCAAGCTATATATTCGCGGCGCACCGGGGAGCAACTTGGGGTTCAGTGCCTTGCTCAAGGGCACTTCAAAGCCATGGGTACTGAGGGTGGAAAAGACGCTCATCTTCATTTCACTCTCCACCCCACGCGACAACTCCTACGCAGCACCGAGACCTCAACGCAGGTGCCTTTGGGTACTAGTTTTCCAACACTCTGACTTTTAGGGCCACAGCTGCCCCTCGTGTGGAGGAGGGTTTTCCCAGTCCAGCACTGTGCCGATGTCCTCATTCCAACTCAAGTCACTTTTCATGACATCCCATTAAACCGGTCAAAAGCATAGTTCCTTTCAGCTGTGATGCAAAGGTGCAAGTCCACATGTTGCTGCACTTCATAGCGGACGGATGGTCCCCCAGCAGCCAGGGTATTTGCACTTCCCCTTATTTCTCCATGAACAGGCCAAGTCCTGCAGCTCTTCCTATTGCCCTTCTCCCTACATAAAGCTGTATTCCCATTTTCTGAAATGAAGACATAATTTTGGTATTTATACGGAATACAACTATACTACACTAACAACTTCACATCATTAAATAACTGGGACTAGTTTGTATGGATGCTACTAGTCCTAATAAAAAATCCGCAATGGGGAAATACATTACTGGCAATTCCACTGTGGTACAGTGTTGCCATATGGCAAACACACCTATTTTTCCATGTAGCGTACAAGATTTGCCATATGGCAACCTTGAATAGTTTCTTAATTTACAGTAAAACTATGTTAGACAAAATTGGTTTATGAATGAATATCTAATTTACTTACTAAGATGTTGCAAAAAAATCCCCCTTGAGAAAAGTGTTTAGACAATTAGTTAATAGCAGCATTTCTGGAGCACTTCAACAGAGTGTCTTCGTGTCTGTGTGAGGGGTGACAGAGGGAAAGAGGAGTTTTGGGAGGACATTCAGTTGTCATGTGACTTAAAAAAGCAGCCCTCATTGGGCTATCCTTAAGGCCTACCCTTTTAAATTCCCATATGTGATATATCGTAGTTTATTCAGAATAACAAGGAAATGAGTATAAATTAATTGTTGCCATATGGCAACTCCGTACCATAGAGGGTTAATAAATAATGTACAATTCCAATGAGATTTCACAGTAGGTTCTGAGGGATGAAGGTCAGATTGTGCTCTCGTTCTGTGAGACTACAGCGGACACCTGTGCTGTGAATCTCAGCCTTCTGTGGATCCGCCTTTTACTTTACAATGTTAGTAACAAGCGTCAGAAATCCTGTGGCGAGCCGAGCGATCATCGCCGACCTTGTTTGATTGAGAATGCATTTGCATTTGGTTTACAGCATCAGCTGTATGCTCCAACAACTTTGGTAATTTATATTGAACTGAGTTCCGAGTTTGCTTGTTTTTTCTACCGTAAAAAAAAAAAAAAAAAAAAAAAAAAAAACAGTGGTCACCAGGATTCACGTTGGAACAAAACGACCGCAGATGTAGAAGCTGTCAGAATTTAGAGCAGACAACACTCGGATGGCTTTCTATCTGTAAACCTATTTATTGCACAAAAGTGGTTTTTTAAAGAAGCAGCTGCTTGTTTGAAAAAATGAAAAAAGGCTGTGTTGGTGACATTAGAGGACACATTCATTAAAATAAAAAGTAAACATGGAAATTATTTCTTTATTTAATAGTTATTGCCACGGTAAAACCTGTGATGCTGTCATCTCATGAAAAAAAAAAAAAACATTTTGCAAGTTACTGGAAATAAAAAAAAGTCCGTTTGTGTGTCTCAATAGGAGCTCAGAACTCTTTCGAATGAGACATTTAGACTTTTCTAAACCGAAGAGAGAAAAATCTGTTTAGTATGCAAAAGAGAGTTTTTCGGGAAAGAGGACTAGCGCCACCAACCTGTTAACATGTCACACGTCTCTCCATTCCCAATGAAAAAATTAAAAGTAATGCATACGAGCCCCATAATGAAGGAGAAAGACAGAGAAAGATAGGCAGTGAAACAGACATCTGTAAGGTCAGGAAGAGAAAATGAAGAGCATGTGATGCTGTCTGAGGTCGAGAACTCTCCATCTCAATGCTCAGTTAGCCAATGTACTTCATCAGTTTAGCTTGTTCTGTCCATTCACGTCAGCTGCTCGCCTTGAGACGCTGAGGCCTTGTGAGATGTTTATTCGGTTGTCAGAAGTATTCAAAAGAAGCGTTTTTTTTTTTTTTTTTGACCTAAACATGGAAATTGCACCCTCACAACTTTTTCTCTGTATATCACAAGGCGTTATTATTCAGCAGAATGGTGTTTTCCATTGTGCAGAGGTCATTAACGTTCACTCTTCCTCACACGATCTACGCAGGCTTTATAAATCCCGACTGCTGCGTTACTTAAAGTTCCTCTTTATGTAAAAGAGCAGCGTGAACATTCTGCTAAATATCTTCTTTTGTGTTCTCATTTCTGGGAGCACTTTCCTCTAACATCCTCAATGTTTTCACAATCGGAAGTCAATTAAAATCTCCGCCGCGATGGCTTCATGGACTTCTCTCATCTATTTTCTCATCGCCGAACCCAAACAGGGAGAAAATAATAAATTGTTCAATTATGGTCCAGTAGGCATCGCCGTCACTGTTAAATGAGAAAGTGGATGATTATTTCACAGATTGCTTCTTTGAAGTGGGAACGGGCCTTTTGTGCTTAGACGAAGTCTAATGCTAGCATGTGTCTGTTCCATGATATTTAACCTCTATGGTCACGCATTATGTTCTAACCATGAAATATTTTTTTAAATAGTTTTTTATTAGATACATGAAATAGCTAATTATACAAATCAAAAAAAAAATGTAAAAAAATTTTTGGGGGGGTATTTAGGAAAACTGGCATATGGCACCTTGTACCACAATGGAAATTGGCCACAAAAGTTAGTTTTTCTATTAAACTCTGATTACTGTTCATTTAAATTGACATTTCTTTTAGATATTGATAGATTTTTATACTTGGACTCATGCAAACCAAAAGTAAGGTAGTCCCTCATCCTTTAACCTTCAAAAATAGTACTTAAAAGTATTCATAATAAATGCTGCAAACGACAAAAAAGTTCCTTTTGTACCATATATTCTATAATCAGCAACTTTTTTATTGTTTTACATCCACAAGTGATTCCAACAACCAAAACAATCCTTTTTTGAAGTATTTATCAAGTAAGATTATGTTACATGGAACATGCACGAATACCAATGTATAACATTAAAACATAAAAATTCCAGGTATTCGATAGGGGGCTCCCTGAAGTAAATGAAAAGTTAAAGTTGTGACATTTGCCCAGTAGGTAACCCATACTTGGAATTGGTGCTCTGCTTTAACCCGATCCAAGTGCCCACACACAGCAGTGGAGAATGTGAACACACCATGAACCACACACCCAGAGCAGGGCAGGCTATATTCCAGCGCCCGTGGAGCAACTGGGGGTTCAGTGCCTTGCTCAAGGGCCCTTGAAAGCCATGGGTATTGAGGGTGGAAAAGACGCGGTTTTCCTTCACTCCCACCCCACCGACACTCCTACGCAGCACCGAGACCTCAAACCGTTACCTTTGGGTCTAGATTCCAAACACTCTGACTTTAGGCCACAGCTGCCCCTCAGTGTGGGTTTTTCCCAGTCCTCACTGTGCACATGTCCTCAGTCCAACTCAAGTCACTTTTCATGAATCCCATGAAACCGGTCAAAAGCATAGTTCCTTCAGCTGTGATGCAAGGTGCAAGTCAACATTTGCTGCACTTCATGCGGACGATCCCCGGCAGCAGTGTATTTGCCCTCCCTTTATTTCTCCATGACAGGCCAAGTCCTGCAGCTCTTCCTAGTGCCCTTTTCATAAAATAAAGCTGTATTCATTTTCTTGAATGAGACAGAATTTTGTTATTTATCCGTAATACATCTATACTACAATAAAAACTTCAAACATTAATAACTGTGATATTGGAATTGATGCTACTATCTAGAACAATCCCATGGGAATCTGACTGGCAATTCCACTGTGGTCAGTGTTGCCATATTGCAACACCTCTATTTTTCCAGTAGTGTTACGAGTTGCCATATGGCAACCTTGAATATTTTCTTAATTTACAGTAAACTAGTTAGACAAAATTGTTTTATGATGAAATATCTAATTTACTTACTAAGCTGTTGCAAAACAATCCCCTTGAGAAAAGAGTTTAGACAATTAGTAATAGAGCATTTCTGGAGCACTTCAACAGTGTCCGTTTCTGTGTGAGGGGTGACGATGGAAAATGAGTTTTGGAGACATTCAGTTTGTCTTTGACTTTAAAAACAGCCATCATTGGGCTACCTTAATGCCTAGCCCGTTTATTCCCATATGTGAGAATATCGTATTTATCAGATAACATGAAAGGATTATAAATTATTGTTGCCATATGGCAACTCCGTACCAATAGAGGTTTAATAAATAAGTCCAATTCCAATGAGATTTCACAGATAGGTTCTGAGTGATGAAGGTCAGATTGTGCTCGTCGTTCTGTGAGACTACAGAGCGGACACCTTTGGCTGTGAATCTCAGCCGTCTGTGATCCTCCTTTTACTTTACAATGTTAGTAACAGCGTCAGAAATCCTGTGCGAGCCGAGCGATCATCGCCGACCTTTTTGATTGAGATGCATTGCATTTGGTTTACAGCAGCAGCTGTATGCTCAAACAACTTTGGTAATTTATATTGAACTGAGTTCCGAGTTGCTTGTTTTCTACGTCAACAATGTGCAACCAGGATTCACGTTGAAACAAAACGCCCGCAATGTAACTGTCAGAATTTAGAGCAGAAAACACTCGGATGGCTTTCTATCTGTAAACCTATTTATTGCACAAAAGTGGTTTTTTAAAGAAGCAGCTGCTTGTTTGAAAAAATGAAAAAAGGCTGTGTTGGTGCATTAGAGGACACATTCATTAAAATAAAAAGTAAACATGAAATTATTTCTTTATTTAATAGTTATTGCACGGTAAAACTGTGCTGCTGTCATTCATGAAAAAAAAAAAAAACATTTGCAAATCTGGAAATAAAAAAAAGTCCGTTTGTGTGTCTCAATAGGAGCTCAGAACGTCTTTCTAAGTGAGACATTTAGGACTTTCTATAACCGAAGAGAAAAATCTGTTTAGTATTCAAAAAGAGAGTTTTCTGGAAGAGGACGAGACGCCAACAAAGCCTGTTAAAATGTCACACTTCTCCAAATTCCAATGAAAAATGCAGCAATGCAGACGAGCTTCCCCTATATGAATGGAGAGAAAGACAGAGAAAGAGAGGAGTGGAAACAGACATCTGTGAAGGTCGAGGAAGAGAAAATGAAGAGCATGGATGCGGCTCCGAGGTCAGAGAAATCCATCTCAATCTCAGTTAGCCACAGTGTACTTCATCAGTTAGCTTGTGTCTATCATTCACTTCAGCTACTTTCGCTTTGAGGCAGCTTGAGCCTTGTGGAGATGTTTATTAAGCTGCAGAAGTATTCAAAAAGAAGCTTTTTTGTACTCTGTGTAAGTAAAAGCTTATTACTGCCCGGTTTCATGCATTTAAACATCAAGCATTTGTGTAAGAAATCCGATGATCATGTTATCCTGCATTATCTGAGAATGTATTAATCTGACTGTCTGTTAGGAGTTCACACGGTCAGGATTCAATTTGACACAAATAACGCACCTGTAGAAGAGAAGCGGTCAAGATTTCGATCAGAAAAACCAATGCGGGCATTCTGTAATCTTTTATTGCAAAAAGTGGTTTTTTTTTTTTTTAAAGCACTGCTGTTGAAAGAAAGAAAACAGGCTGTTTGTGGACAATTAGATGACACATCATTAAAATAAAAAGCAAACATGAAATTATTGCTTTATTAATAGTTATTGCCGGAAAACTGTGCTGCTGTCATGAATAAAAAAAAAAACTCTTTGCAAGTACTAATAAAGGAAAGTCCTGGTTTACAATAGGAGCTAAGAACGTCTTTCTAAGTGAGCATTTAGGACTTTCTATAACCGAGAGGAAGAAAAATCGGTTTAGTATTCAAAAGAGGTTTTCTGGAAGTAGGGACGAGACGCCCAACAAGCATGTTAACAATGGTCACACTTCCTCTCCAAATTCCAATGAAAATTACAAAGTAATGCACGACGAGCCCCGATATGAATGAGAAAGACGAGAAAGAAGAGGAGTGGAAACCGACATCTGTGAAGGTCGAGGAGAGAAATGAGACGAGCATGGATTTGCGGTTGAGGTCGAGAAGAAACTTCATCTCAATCTCAGTTATCCACAGTGTGGACTCATCAGTTTAGCTTGGGTATGTCATTCACTTCAGCTGATCGCTTTGAGACGCTGAGGCTTGTGAGAGGATGTTTATCGCGCAGAAGTATCAAAAGAAGACGACTTTTGTTTCTGTGAAGTAAAAAAAACATTGCTGCCAGGTTTCATGCATGTAAACATCAAGCCTTTATGTAAGAACTGATTGACATGTTTTACCGCCTTATCTGAGGAATGTAGTAATCTGACTCTCTGTTAGGAGTTCACACGGTCAAGTGATAGTATTGGATAGGGGATCTAGAATTTAAATATGTCATGTTTGATATTTTAAGTTATAATATATATCGAGCTATATATACTATTCTTCCTATGGGTCTTACTAAAACAGTTTTTTGGTATATAATTTTTACATCATTTATATAAATATTGTCATTAAATTAATAAATAGCCTCTGATATAATCTAGATCTATATATATACTATATATAGAATTACTATAATAGAACTAGATAACATTTTATTAGTATTAATAAATTTTATTGAGATTTCCCATGCCATTTATATAAGATTATTAAATATTTATAGATAATATGTTTTTCATTGAAATTTAAGGAAATATAGAATAGTGTTATTTTAGCCTATATATATTTTAATTTATATTAATTATATATATATATATATATCTAATTAATATAAGAAACTATATAACATTTTATTTATGTATTAAAATTAATTTATTTAGATGTATTTTTTAGCCCCACTGAATGGATATGGACTGTGTTTTTAATCATAAGTAATTTAACATTCAGGGTTTATGATTATGACACACATGATAACTAGAAAGATGAAAAATGTGGGACCTCTGGTCAGTATTCAGCTGATGGACAGACGTGGCTCAAAGATCCTTCGCTGTTTATCTCGCATCATTTCCTCACAGAAAACTACCTGTACTTAACTTATGATGAGCGTCCGTCTGCACCGCAACGTACCGCGTAAGATCTGAGCTCTGACGAACTCACCGTTACGTAACGATGCTTCTCAGGCTCAATCTGCAGCAGCCGACCTTGAGTTTGGGGTAAGAAAGAGACGCTGCTGCGAACTCTGAGAGAAAACAAAGAACGCTCACAGACGGAGATGAGAATGTGGAGAGAGCACTGATGAGCGGACCTCTGCACCAGCGCAGGAGCTGATGAGTTACACACAGGAGATCAGTGTGTGTCTTGATGTGGGGGGACTCCTCGATTTCTTTCATGGAGTCAGGAGGAGAGCTGTGTGTAGGCACACACACAAGGACTGTGTCGTTCGGTTGTCAGGAGCTCTACGGCACAGCGTTCCGTTTCTAACTGTGATTATCTACTGTCAGTACAGTGGCCTCGCTTTAATACAGTCCTTCCACGTGTCAGCAGCTCAGAGAACACAGGCGTTGTGTGTCGTGTGTGTGTGTGTTTACACATAATCACGTCCATCTCTCTTTGGAGCCACGAGCATGCATTGGGTGGAAAGCTGTGAGGAAAGATCAGACTAGGAAGTGCTGGAAGTGAGTTGGGAGGGAGCGGGAGCACCAGCAGAACAAACTCGGATGCTTAGAAATGTAGCCATGGTGATTTTGTTTTGCAATAGGTGAATAAGAGTAGCAATGAGCGATGTTGCTGTGAGCGACTGTCTCAGCCACTGATGAACTGCTGCCTGATGTTCAGAAATGGATTATGGGAGGTTGCAGTGAAAATCCTATCTTTAACAAGATTCTAGCGCCGCTGTCCAGAAAGTCATTAGAATGAGTGTTGTGTGCAAATTTTGGAATTGCAACTGAAAAAAAATTGATTTGAGGACTTTCTTTGAAAACTATTTCAACTCTATATATTTTTTTTTCTTCAGAAAATTTCTAGGTAAATGGACCAATTAATTACAAAGAAAATGGCATCCAGCAACACCTTAATTAATTACAAACGGTGACAATTTTCAATTCCATTATATAATATTATAGTAAGGTAATTTATTTAAAATATTACGATATTTGATGATACTACTTTCAGATGTTCAGTAATTTTAATGGATTATATTTTAAAAAATTTTCTCTCAGACCCAGTGCTTCTAAATACTATGACCAATTTTATGTCTATTTCTTATCGTATTTATTTATTGAAATGATTTCTTTTATAAAATTGCTGAGTTCATTTCACACAATTAATTACAAAGAAATGGCCAATTGAAAAATAAATCAAAATTAAAGAGTGTTTTCTATGCATAAATGAACGTTTTGTTTGGTTGGAAAAAAAACAATGCATTAATTTTAACAAAAACCAATTAATAAGCAAACAACAATTTATGATACATACATTTGAAATCTAAAGCAATATTCCTCAAGAGGCAACAAACTTGATATTCACTGTAGAAAATTATGTTTTGGTGGAGGTAAATAAATACCAATAGATTACTGGAGAATGTTTTACCAATGAAAGTACTTTCAGTTTTTCTTCTTCAAGATTTGTGTGATTCAGTGTGTTAGTTAACTGTTTCTGTGTAGAATATTTGTAACTTATAATAAGCTGTTTTTATTTACTATTTCTGACCGTGAGAACATCCTGTTCTACAGCATTCTCAATTTCAAATGTATTTTTCTCCAATTTAATATAGTGACAGTTTTATCCTCATAACATTTACATGTACAAATGTTTTTTTTTTGTTCTCTCCGTATTGAGATGATTTCACATGCATTTGATTCAAAATAGTAGGATTATGTCATTCTTTTTTTTACAAGCATGCCTTCTGTCTTAATGTCATGCTTTATTCGCAAAAAACTATTAAAAGCAGGGCAGGTTTTTAGTAAAAACTATTTTTGTGATTTTTTTTTTTTTTAGGGGTTAGCATTTTAGTGTAGGATGGAGAGCATGTGTATTACTGCACATACATCCAGATGAACATTTGGACAGTGTGTGTATAAGTATTAGGCAAATTGATATTATGATCATATTGGTTTCCAAGCACATTTTACTAATTCCAAACCACAACACTCATAATAAGTACTATTAATTGTGTGTTTAATCATTTATAAGTGATATATAATTGTCCATGAAGGTTTGGAATTACCACTAAACCCATGTGCTCGGAAAAAAAAAATATGATCAGAATATCAATTTGGATAATACATTATGCACACACTGTAGTCTCTTAAAGAAGTGATCCAGGACCTCTGGACATGCAGAACCAGCTTTTACACGTTAAAACTGACATGGTAAATTTAGTTTAAATTTTGGCTGCCATTTTAGCACCACCTTGTGTTTTTTTGAGTTTTTTTTTTTTTATGTGTTGAGCATTGTTTTGCATTAATTTCATTTATGAATCGAGTGTGCTTCTGAAAACAGGTGTGCAGATGGTGAAAATACACATTGGGATGCGATTCGTTGGTGTGGTGAATTTCCCCCTCAGCGTTCCGCCTTTTCATAGAGTATCTCTTTAATTATTTTTTCTTTCCTATCAGATTCTCCTACCGCTGTGTTTCAAGTCTTCTTCCAGTATCAATCTAATTACTATTACTTCCTCACACACACACACACACACACACACCACACACACACCACACCACACCACACAACACACCCACACACTAAACCCATCGGCTCATATTTACGTTGTTATAGCTCGGCTGTAAACCCTTTCAATATTTCAGTCTAGTGTTAGTGAAAACTGGAAAGAGCGGCAGCACTTTGTTTCTCTCTTTATCTTTGCATTATCAGCGGGTCCTCCCATTTGATGCCCAGCAAACATTGCCTCACTAAATTGCACCTGACAGAGCCGGGCCGGGGGCCGAGCTGCACAGTAGCCTAAAGAGTCAAGTGAGCAGCACAGAAAGAAAACGACTCTGCGGAGAAGCGAAACAGAGGCGGCGCCGTATAGAGTGAGGAGAGAATGATAGCGGCAAGAATTTGAATACCCTTTATTAGTCCTTGTCTCGACTCTACTTCCGCATCGGTCTAATTTGAATGTAATAGCACATGCATTGGTAGGAGAAGACGCGAATCTAAATAGAGAGTGTTGTTCACATCCTGCGCCAGACGCAAACAGGCAACTTTTCACAGCGAACACTAGCTTGATTGGTCTGGTCCACGAGATCACACTGCCTAAACAGACCCAAACACACAGAGACACACAGGTCAGTTCATGCCACGCTGGATCTTCGGCTGTGTTAAAACCTGGGGGTTAGGGATGTACCGTATTATCAATATCATTGATATCCACAGAGTAGCATAACTGTTCTCGATATTATCCGTTGGTCACATGCCGTGTTATGAAAGTGATGTGTGGTGCTTTAACGGCAAGACAGTGTAGTTTTTTTAAAATATATTTAACACTTATTAAAATCTAACATAAAAGGTCTTGTTTACGTTGTGTTTTGGAGTCATTATGCTTTGGCCCCAGTATCTGTCAAACGATCTCAAACCGTAAAGCACAGTATGACTTATTCCTTTATCAGGTCTGTGTTTCAAAAGTGACGTTTGTGCACATCATCAGCTCGTTGATCCGGTGTTTTCAGTGTCTCAGAAACAGCTCCGTTCACAGTGAATGAATGCACATGTGAACTCGTTTATTGCACGTGGAACAAAACTTGAATTCACTATAGCATCTATAAATACAGCCTGCTTTCAATGTTAAATAGGCCCCACAGCCTAGACAGATTCTAAGTCCTTATAAAACAGTAACTTAAACACACACTCGCACACTCTTTCTGTTACTGTTGAGAGACTGACAACACCCCCTCAAGTCAGATTCACCAGTGAAATTGCTCTCAGACAGCACAAGCAATGAGTTTAGTTCCCTTCTTTATCCGAGAAGATCCTCAATACTCAGGAAGGAGATTAGGCACATCCCAAGGATAATGCAAGAGGGTCAGAAAAAAAGTTAACAAACTTCTACTCAAACCAAGCAGTTACTGTCTTTTTTTTTTTTTTTTTTTTTTTTAGTTTTCTGGAAGCAATTGATAGCAACAGACTTTTGGAAAGAAATTCCCATATCTTTTTTTTCAAAACGTGTGCTGAACTGTTTAGAAGCAGATCTCTTAGAAGTTGGTGAACGCACTCACTTCTTTCTGGGACTTTTCCAAACTCACTGGAAAAAATCTGCAGCTTGTTAAACCCCTTCTGAAAAAAGAGCAATCTCGATAAACACCATTTGAGTAACTACAAGGCCAATAATCAATTCTTTCACTTCTGTTTATAGGCAAGAGCATTGAAACACCCACCCGACGGTAGTCTTTAATCAAGCTGCCTGAACAAATCCCAGCACAGAGACAGCGATCATTAAGATCTAATGATATTTGCTTAACTTACTGATTCTGGCCAAATATCAGTGCTGGTATTGCTAGATTCTCACAGTGTTGCTGCGTTTGACACTGGTAGATTCATAACACTTTGTTCCTGTGGCTCAGTGGTAGAGCATTGATTGTTAGCAGCGCTTCTAAGGTTGTGGGGTCGATTCCCAGGGAACACGTGTTAGGTAAAAAATGTTAGCCTGAATGCACTGTAAGTCACTTTGGATAAAAGCGTCTGCTAAATGCATAAATGTAAACACACTTCTACAGAGACTGAAAACTGGGTCGGGCTTTCTGGGATGGTAATCAGAAGGTTCAGGTCATACTCAGAAGGGGAAGAGAGGTCTTTATGTGAGTCTCTCACAATGCACTGGGTCAGTTGGCCAATCAGAGCAGACTGTACTTGTCAGAAGGAGGACTTTGGTAGAAAAAACGACGGGTTTGAGAGAGACGGGGCATAGAGGAACCTACGAATAATGTACGTTATTTGAAATACAATTGGTGTTTTTGAACATTAAAGCATGCCAAAATATACTGTTTCACCAAATACAACGAGAAATAATGATCTTTAAAAAAGCATCATAGACCCCTTTAAATCCTGTTTGGGAGTCATCTGCCTCACTGATAATCAAATTTTCATATTAGTTTTAGCATTTTTAGGGAACACTAAACAGAGAGAATAGCTGATCTAAACACTCTGAAAGCTTCCTGTTCACTTCTTTACATCCTGTTCCTCCCTGCAACACACACACACACACACAAACACGCACACACACACACACACACACACACACACACACACACACACACACACACACACACACTAATGACTGCAGCCTCCGTAAACTGCTTTTGTTCTGGCCTGTGAAGAACTCTATATCATTGTCTGCTTGTGCGACACAACATTGTGTTTGTGCTTAATGTAGTTTCAATTAGATGCCTGGAAATGAAGTCGCTCTGGCTCTTCTACTTTACTCCGGAGGCCAGGAACTGATAGGAAAGTATAATTTAACACTTATACGGCCACCATGGTATCAAATTTATATAATATTTATTTTTTTTATTTATTAATATGTTGTTTTATGATTATTTTTTTTTTTTTATTATTATTTCTGTACTGTGTTATTCTTTGTGTAATGTGTGGAGAGTTGGAGAGAGGCATTGGTGAACTGATAGCTGAGTTAGGTGTATGTAGGTGAAGGATGATTATGTTATGTAGTTGAGTTGTTTTTAGTGTCTTTAGTGTGTCTGTCTATCATAAGTATGAAATACAGAAAGAAGGGACACTTTGAAGTTGACCCAAGTGTGTTTAAAATCTGGAGCTCAGAGGCTCTGCTTTAATCCCTTAAATGGTGATGTCTGTTCTTTAATCTGACTCCAGGCGGCTGTATTTAACACTGGTCAGGCACACACTCAACATTAAGCTGTCTGATGGCCTGCACATCAGTGCGGGTGATTTCTGACCCCTCCGGTCACGGGGAACGCCTCTAGCCCATCTAACCCCTCCTGACTGTTTTACCCTATCACACCACTTATGGTTTTTCTCGTATTAACAGTATATTTAATCTCCACACTCTCCATATGTGTCTTCTGCTAATTGTATAAACAGATTCTGACAGTGAATCGTTGATCAATGCTGTTTGAGTGAATTCACAGCTGACACTCGATTCTGACATTCACACATCACAGTTATGACACTTTATGCCGGTCAGCAAAGAGTCACAATGAGAGTTGGTTGCATATAACAGCATTACTGACAGTAAGTGGCTTCAATTACTCACTGGAAATAAAAGCATGCATACAGTATATAATAATAATTATATTAATACAAATATAGACTTTTTGATTTCTGTTTGTAATGTCTGCTCCAAATGCAATAGAAAACAATTGTTTTTAAACAGGTTCTTACATACACTGGGATAAGAAAAGCACTTTGACGCAAAAAAAAAAAAAAATAACTTTGACGCTTTGACGCAAAAAAAAAAAAAAATATATATATATAATATATAAAAAAAAAAAAAAAATATATATATATAATATATATCACAGGCTTAGCATGGCATTTTTAATCTTTTTTTTTTTTTGCACTTATTTATTTGTATTTATCATTTAAATATATTTCCATATTTATTTTACCTAGTTAAATAGGTGCTGTAAAATAGGTGCTAGTACTCCACCAGTACACTAGTACTCACATTAGTATTCTAGTACACTAGTATGCACGAGTACTCACACACGTACACTAGAATTCACACTAGTACTTACACAAATACACTTGGTCTCCCACTAGTTCACTAGTATTCTAGTACTAGCACTCTAGTACTCACATGAGTATACTAGTACTCTAGTACTCACACAAGTACACTAGAATTCACACTAGTACACTAGTACTCACACAAATACACTTGGTCTCCCACTAGTTCACCAGTATTGTTTACTAAGTACTAGCACCTCTAGTACTCACATGAGTATACTAGTACTCTAGTACTCACACAAGTACACTAGAATTCACACTAGTACACTAGTACTCACACAAATACACTTGGTCTCCCACTAGTTCACCAGTATTACTAGTACTAGCACTCTAGTACTCACATGAGTATACTAGTACTCTAGTACTCACACAAGTACACTAGAATTCACACTAGTCCTCTAGTACTCACACAAATACACTTGGTCTCCCACTAGTTCACTAGTATTACTAGTACAAGCACTCTAGTACTCACATGAGTATACTAGTACTCTAGTACTCACACAAGTACACTAGAATTCACACTAGTACACTAGTACTCACAGTTTTATCTTTCTTATTTTTAAACTTCCGGTTATTTTATTGCACTTATTTATTTGTATTTATCATTTAAATATATTCCCATATATATTTTACCTAGTTAAATAGGTGCTACTAGTACTCCACCAGTACACTAATACTCACATTAGTACAAGTATACTAGATACTAGAAGTATACTAGAACTCACACTAGTACTCTCAGAAGTATACTAGTACTCACACAATTCACGTTAATTCTCACACTAGTAGTCTAATACTCATACTAGTACTCCCACCTGTACTCTAGTACTCCCACCACTAATACTAGTAAATTCTGACAAAACTGCACACATATAAGAATATATTTTCCCAGAATATAAGTCTGAATAACTTCTGCTAAGTTTTCTTCTCAGTGGTAAATGGGTCTTGTGTTAAGGATGTTCAGATATTTTTACTGGAAAAATACAAGAAAAAAAAGTGTCTAAAATGAAGAGAGATGCTGGATTTCTTTCTAAAGTTTGATGTGCTAGTCCATACTTTTTACCTGTGAACCGGTAAAGACTTCCTGTCTGTGTTTTATAAATGTTTTTCAAGCTCATCTCATCTCATGGCCGAGCAGATTGTCTCTGTCTGTGTTGTGGTACGTATCCTGTAATGATTTGATGATCTATCTCTGTTTACTCGTGAGCTCGTGTGAGCAGGAAATGTGTTGCATCACTCTTTCACAGCGAGGCAGGCGCTGCAATCCCAGATCTGCTCGCTGTCGAGGGTGTTTTGTAAAGCCATTAAAGATTCACATCTGCTCCCTTCATGCTGCTGTAGTAAACACAAAGATAGAGAAAGAGAGAGATCGGCTGCAAAAATACTCTCTGTAAGGAGTAACAAGTGTAGAACAAATCAAATACATGCAAATAAATGATTCAGTAAGGCAAATATACTTTAAGAATATGCAGTATTAAATTGGGTGAAACTTTACAATTAAAAATCATTCGTTCGTTCGTTCATTTATTGATTTAATTTAATTTAATTTATTTATTTTTTTTGCCCTTTGTACTCGTCCTGTACATAGTGCCGGAATTTTACTTTAAATGCTGTAAATTTATGTAAATATACTGTAAAATGTAATTTATTTAAAATTTTTACACATCTATTTACGTTTTTAGCATTTTAATATTTATTTTAAAATTTAATATCCATTTATTAAGCATACTTTTCACTAATTTATTTATTTCTCTCATATATTTGATCAGTCAACCAATACATTAAACTTACTATCCCCTCATTATAAAAATACAGAAATGAAAACTAATTTTATACTGATTTAATACTAACTACTTTATATACTGATCTATTAGTATATTAATAAAAAAAATATAAACATTAAAATTAAGCTTTTCTTTCTTTTGCAGTTTTTCATGTTTCTTCTCAGGGAAATTTATCTTATTTTAAGAATGTTAAAAAAATAAAAAATAATAAAAAAAAGTCTAAAAAAGAGGTCCTGGATTCTTATTTTTTAATTTGGTGGGCTAGTTATTTATTTGTGATTCTCTTCACTTTTCATATAAATATTGCTTGAATTTTAATTCTGTCTTTTGCATTCTATAAAAAATAAATAAAATAAAATAAATAAATAAATTCAATGAAAGGCAATGCATAGACCATCAATGCATAGACTGAGAGGCTCTAGAGATGAGCTCAACACAACAGTCCTTATTATGGGTGACTTAGTGTTCAGTCTAAATCACACATCACTGTTTTTTTTAGCCAAAGTCCATAAATGCTGCAGCAGGGTGTGCCAGAAAGCCCAAGCATCTCAGAGTCCAGAAGCTTGTTTGTGAATGTGAAGCACGGCCGCAGTCGAGTGTCAGAATCTGTTCATTTGTCCTCCAACCATTGAAAATGTGCTGCTTGCAGAAGAGTGGAATGTAAATAAGTATATAAATAAATAAAGCCCTGTTTGTCTTGATCTGAGCTAGTTACAGATGGAGGTCTGGAGGGGAAGGTGCTGATGGCCATTAGGTTTAATTGATGGTTAGGGGAAAGAGAGAGAGAGAATGAATGGAAATCAAGGCCTTCAGCTTCACTGCTGTACAGAATAAAGCAGACTCATCTGCATTTCAGCTCTGCTCACAAATGACCAAACACAAGTCCAAGAGTCCTTGAAAAAATCAAGTGTTTTTCTTAAGATGATTTGTGTTAAAGCACTGCACTCCCACGCGCTTCTCTTTTACATATTTCAAGCTCGAAGGTTTTTGGGCTGAAACAGATCTCTTATTTCTGTGTATCGTGGCCGATGCGACCCGAGTGTTTGACCCGGAGCTGCTGTTCTTCTCATTGTTGCTGCTGTAATTATATTGTGCAGCAGTAATCGCTCAGCTGCCTTCAGAACGCTAGTGAAACCACGGATTTGTACAGTGATGATAAACTGATTGTGTGTCATATTCTCTCTGTAAATAAATAAAATATACTGACTTATGAATTTTAATGATAAATGGCTAAAAATGATACGGTAAAACCTGTTGAAACTGTTAATTTCCATACTTTATACGCTGAAAAACTGTATTAAATGTAATGGGATGTTGCATGCAAGTTTACAGTAAAATGCTGTTTAATCTGCAGTTTTTGGAATTGAAAAAGAACATCTTATTATTAGAACATTATTAGGAGTTGTCTTATTTACAGTAAAAAAAAAAAAAAACACAAACTGACATTCTTAGAATTATGTGACACTTCACATTTAATGCTTTTCATTGAAATATTGGTTTCTTAGGTTTTTTTCTGTCTCTCTCTTTCATATCACTTAAGTACAGTAGGGTTTATTGTGTTACATGAATGTTTATTGCTGTCTTTTTAATAAATACTGTAAATTATAAGATTACTTTTTTTTTTTTTTTACAGTTTTGAGAACTTATAATTAACAAATTAAAAGTCTTGTACAGTAGCATTTGTACAGTATTTTTCAGTGTTCCCTACCAATAGTATATTTTAGTATTTACTCAACTTAATTTTTTACTTAACAGTTTCTTATACATATGTATTACATATAAAAATGACGTGATACAGTATAAATGTAGTATTATAGATCCAAATTATTATTAACCTACTTGCTATTTATAACTCTAACATTTGCCTTAACATGTACTGATAACCATTATAATAAGATGAAACATGCAAAAAAAACATTATAAATAATTATAATAATAATAATAATAATAATAATAATAATAATAATAATAAATTAATTAATTAATTAATTAATAAAATAAATGAGCTAAACAACAGACAATGTAAATTAAAACTTAACAAATGTATATGGAAGAAATAAAGTCTAAAGAATCTAGTTTTAATGATGAGTCATTTCAGACAAAGCAGATGTTGAATCAAATATAAAAAGATACTTTTTTATTGGCATTATGAATACTAATGTATTGCCATCTAATATGTGAGTGAATCTCATTTGGACCATATTTATAATAATAATAATAATAATAATAATAATAATAATAATAATAATAATAATAATAATAATAATAATAATATTTTGCATAGAAAATGAAGCCTGAAGATTTTCTTGCCTGTGAAATTAGTTTAGTGTCAATTAAGCAGTTAATTTTCCTCAGCAGTTCTCATTACTATAATGCAAAAAACAATAATGATATTTGAACTGTAAATTATTTACACATAATGGTTGTATTTGCTGTAATGCACATAATTTATGTTGATTTTAATTAAAAACAGTTTGTGCAGGATGATTTTCATTACTGTATTACAGTAATGAGAAACTAATGAGAAGCATCAAGAAAAATCATCTGTTAGAATAAGTAAAATTACAAATGAGCTCAGAAGTAAAACATCTGGATGTGTTAGAGTAATGAGGA
>NC_056614.1:986380-996380 GCF_018340385.1 Cyprinus carpio
TTATGAATAAGCTGGTGTGTTCCAAAACAATGACAAAATTCGCATTTAGGAGATATAAGCATTCAAAACTTACAGTCTCTCACTTCCGCTGAAATGGATCACGGATTTTCATGACATCACATTGTACTTCATCTTCTCATCAAATCTTCTGACCAATCAAATGCTCTCTAGAATCCGAAGTGCCCGCCCCCTGCACTACGCTGAAGATGCGGCTGAGATCAGTAACTTGTTCACAGTGTAGTATTCCTGTACAGTTTCCGTGTACGTTTCACGTTGTTTCACGCGAACTGCGGCAGCGCACACAGTCTGATCCGGATTTTGGCTCAGGAGCGGATCATATGTGTGAGTCGGCATTTATTAAAAACTTTTACAACTACACAGCCACAGCATGATTATGACCACTATTTTGTTTAACTAAGAGTTTCATATTGAATCTAGGGGTAATTTATTAGACCGTGGCTGTCAAATGTGGCTTTACGGCTCTGGCCCGAGCAGATATAGAAAACCCCGCTATTGGCTTTTTTTAAAAGGGGGCGGGGCTGCTTGATATGTCCCGCCCTCTCTTCCTGTTTCAGTTGAAATTACGTCACCATATAGAATAATGCTGCGTGTTTCAAGGCACTTAAGGGGACCTTTAATCTCATTTGTACTTGTATTTTTTAAGAGAAAAAAAAAAAAACAGCACGTTTGGACATTTTGTTAAGTTTGATGTCATTAAAGGAATATTTCACCTAAAAATCATAATTTGCTGAAAATGCTGTATACTTACCCTTAGGGGTTTGACCCTTCATGGGAAAAGATTTGGAGAAATTAGTCATCCCATCACTATCTCAGCAATGGATCTTCTGCAGTGAATGGGTGCCGTCAAAATGAGAGTCCAAACAGCTAAAAAAAAATCTCAATCTAAAATCTTAATGCTGGATTTGTTTCATCTTTTGTCTTCTCCAGATGTTCACTGATGGACTGGAGTGTTGTGGATTACTTGTGGATTATTGTGATGTTTTTATCAGCTGTTTGGACTCTCATTCTGACGGCACCCATTCACTGCAGAGCATCCATTGCTGAGACACGGATGCAATGCTAAAGGCCCCGATATACTTTAAATGATGTTCGTTTTTCGTTCTTCATTTCGGGGCAAAAAGAAGTTCGAAAAGGCTGAGCGACGGTATACTGTTAACAAACTTTCCAACACCCCCGCACTGCTGAAGGCGGGTGTAGATTAATGTAAACGTGTCACGACGCTTGCGTGTATCCCCTAAACACAACAACGATGAAATGAAGAAGTGTAGGCAATCTAGGTGTGAGACGGGCACCAATGGTCAGAATATTATAGACAAAAGAATAATGTTTAGCAGCAGTTCAGAGTCAAGTATCATGTTTGGAATACAAAAGAACCATAATCGGTCCTTTATGGGAAGTGTGAATGTCTCATAGTCTGAAAACTTTAGCATGATGTGAGGAGAAAAAATTGGAATTGGTTTGTTGCTTTATTTTATTAGTGTTCATTCATGTTATTAAACTGGATAAATTGTTTTGATAAAAACAAAGGTTTATTATTGTATATTCGTTTGGCATTTCATTTACTGTATACCCTTTAAATTCTCTTATTGAAAGAACAACAGCAGCAGTATGGTGTAACATTTATTTGAAACATGTATTTGGTACTTGCTACTTTATATCTTTACTCTTTCCTTTCATTCTTTTCATGGCTTTGGAAAACTTGTCTCGGATGTTTCTCTGCTTTGCTTTTTGCTCTGGGTCGTCGACACCAAGCTTCGTTGCAATTTCTTTCTAGGAATGAAACACTGTCTCTACATCTTTAAAGTCAGTCCGCGAGCGATCGTACAGGTGCGGATATATTTGTGCAGCTCAGCTATTCGACACTCCAGTGTGTTCAGGAGATGTTGCTCTCCCGAATGACCTCCGCAGAATGAGGAACGAACCAAGATAAAAAAAATGCGCGTCAAAGAAGGTGGAGTTTCAGAACACACCCACCGACTGCATAATAGAAACTCAAAGGTGTTTAGGAGCCGAAACGAACTCCCCCAGAAAGTTTGCTTTGGTAAGACGTTTCGAACTGCCAAAACAAACTCAAAACGAACTTCGTTTTGGTCTGATTTTGTTTGAAATGACGTCATATCAGTTCGTTCTTCGATTTCGTCTGAAGTATATCGGGGCCTTAAGAGCATTTTCATCACTTTTTCATTTTTGGGTGAACTACTCCTTTAATGGGGAACACAAGGAAGTGTCTGTCTGTCTGTCTGTCTGTCTTGTGCTCGGCTGTGTTTGTATAAGGCCGGTTCCTCCTGTTCGGTGCGAGGCTCATCTGAGGCTCGACTCCATCTCGGGGCTTTCTTCTCATGGCCTCAGCATTGTGTGGCAGTGACTCTCTGTGTGACGGGTAAAAGAGCTTTGATTAGAGGTATCAGGAGAGGTTTGGCCAGGAGGTGTTTCAACTCTTTATTGCAGGAGATGAAAGCAGAGCAACAGTAGAAAACCCTGCAGAAGTAGAGTCGCTCTGTTCACACTGACTGTGAGTGGAGGGGCGGAGCCTGGAACTCCCACAGTTGCCATGGGAGACACGTCGTTCAGAGTCACCCAAAACAAGCAGTTTATGTGTGTAAAATGTGTAATCTCTCTTTTTTCGCTATATATAAAAAAAGTAAATAAATTGTAAATAAAGTTGTAATAATTTTAATTGTAATTTTTAAGTTTAAACATGTTTTGTTTTCATTTTATTTTATTTTAATTGATTTATTTTACATTTCTTTTTTGTTACTTTAATCTTAATAATCTTTAATTTAAAAAATCTATCTATAGTTATATATAGTTATATAATTAAATTATTTTACTTTAGTATTTTTTTAAATAAAAACTTTTTTTTATTTTTTTTAGTTTATAATTTTTATTTTATTTAAATGTATTTTTTAGTAAATCTTTTCTTAATATTGTATCTTTAATTAAAAATAATTTTTCATATTTTTATTTATTTTTATTTTATTTCATTATTACATTTTATTTTATTTTCCCTGTTTATCCCAGTGGCATTTGTTTGGCCATTGCAGAAGGTTACATAATTCCGCTGCCTACAATTTGTAATACAATAGTTTTGTATTAAAGCATAATTTTTGACTTCACAACATTTAATTTTGAATAAATTAACAGTCAATATTGTGACTCACCTCAGTACTTGACATTTTACAATCTCTATAGAGCACTAAAACAGAAAAGGGAGGAGTAAGAGTCATTTCTGAGCTCCATTCACTGCCTGTTCTGTATCCAAACTGCAGTACTGGAACATATTGTTGGAAATGTAAGCGATATACAATTCTTGTATGTGTCTGCAATCAGAATTCAGACACTTGAGAAAGTGTTGGAGGTGAGAGCCAAGATGTGCGTTCGTCCTTGTGTGTCTTTGGCAACTGAGAAAGAGAGCAGGATAGAAAGAGATGAATAAGGGCTTCCAGAGGAAGATGATGGGTGATGAGAGACGTCTGGGATATATCTATAACAGAGGGAAGCAAAATCACATCATCAAACAATAGTAAGAGAGAAATATGAGCCTACAGGCCTTTAGGGACAGCAACGCTGAAAAGGTAGACTTTTACAACATTTATCTTCATCAGGCCACCTTCAGCCAGAGAGAGAGATAGAGTTCAGTTATATGGATTAGATAGGGTTTCTTACATGGAGGAATTGTAACCTCATTTTTGCAAGAGTAACTTACTATTTATTTACAGATTAATAGTAAGAATCACCTATGTGGATGACCTCATAATTGTCTATGTACATCTGCATTAGATGGATAACTTTGGGCAAGATAATTTTATTGTATTATTGTATTTTTTATTTATTTAATTAATTTTATTTAATATTTGTTTTATTTAATTACATTTTTAATTTATTTAGCCTATTTTTATTATTTCAGTTTTTAACTGAAATTTATTTCATTGTCTATATTTTATTTTATTTTATTTTATTTTATTTTATTTTATTTTATTTTATTTTATTTTATTTTATTTTATTGTCTTTCTTTTAATTTTATTAATTAATTTATTAATTCATTTGTTTTGTTTTGTTTTTAATTTATTTTTTATTTTTTTTAATTTATTAATTTAATTTAATAAATATTAATAAAATTTATATTAATTTAGCCTATTTTTATTATTTTTAATTTAAATTTATTATATTTTTTTATTATTTTGATTTTGTTTTGTATTGTTTTATTTTATCTAATTGTTTTGGTTTATTTTATTTAAAATAAATGTAATTTATTGTCTTTTAATTTTATTTATTTGTTTTAGTTTATGTTTTTTTTTCTTTTTTTTTTTCTTTTTTTTTATTTCCATTTACATAACCTTTGTCTAAGCTGTCATAGAAGATCATAGAAGGTTACATAATTCCACTACCTACAATTTGAGACATTAACATGCCTGTGAGGCCCAAAAAAGTTATAGAAATATGATTAGTCAGCACTTTGGTTTTTGAGGCAGCCAGAGCAAAAATACGACAAAACAGTGGTCACATAATCCAATTTTGTCCTAATTTTTCCTAGCAACATGATGTTTTACTTCTGTTCATGAGAGATCGTGGTAAATCAGATCTTCACAGTTATGAAATTTCATAGGCATCTGTGCGGTGTAATTTTATAAGATTTAAGCTTTCTCTGACCTTTGTTAATAAGCTTGAGTGAGACTGATTGGTCTCCATGAGGGCTGTGTACAAGAGCACATCACACTTTCACCATGTTCTGCTCATATGGCCCAGAAATAAAGAAATAAATAGCAGTGAATTGAATCTGCTGTCTTATTAACCTTTAGAAGAGGTTTTTGAACATACAGAGAGTGTAATTCTGTCAGTGTTCGCAGCTTCTCTTTAGCAGGTTTCTCTGCACTTCTACAAATGATAACAAATCTGGCCGCGTTTATCCGTGCTCTTCCTTTCTCAGGGGCCGCATCAATACATCGATATACATACTCTGTCAGCGCCGTCCGGTGCAGATCATCTCTGTGCCCGTCTGCGAGTTACCGAGGGAAATAAAGCCAGATTTCATAGCGCTTTGCTTTGTTATTGACTTTTTTGGAACATGGCATGTTTGAGCTGATACTTACATGGACAGCCCTCAAAGACATTAATAAACTACCAGCTGTAGTATTGATTTCTAAGCATATGCAATTACTGCCCGTCACATTTGTGTCGAGCCTATTTTTGTCTTTTGGCTGTGAAGAGGATGTTGATATTTTTTAAACGCTCATTATTTTCACAGTCGCCCACCTAGAATTTCAAGAGCCATCAGTGGAGAAATGAGAAAGACTACTTTTATTGTGTCAGATACTCCGAGTTGGCCGTGATCAGCTTGTATTCAGCATTAGACAGATGTCTTTGGGCAATGTGTGCGATATTCAGTGTCTGTGGCTCATTAAATATTTTAAAATATTTTATTTTATTATTTAAATTTAATTTATTTTAAATTAATGCTGCTGATGATGCTGCTGATGATGATAATGCTGATAATTATGATGCTTCTGCTGCAGCTGCTGATGATGCTAATGATGCTGCTGATGATGATGCTGCTGCTCCTGCTGATGATGATGCTAATGATGATGATGTGGCTGATGATGATTCTGCTGCTGCTGATGATGCTGCTGCTGCTGCTGCTGCTGATGATGATGATGTGGCTAATGCTGCGGTTGCTGATGATGCTGCTGCTGATGATGATGATGCTAATGCTGCTGCTGCTGATGATGATGCTGATAATGCTGCTAATGATGCTGCTGATGCTTTTGCTGCTGATGCTGCTGCTGCTGATAATGCTGCTGCTGTTGCTGCTGCTGCTGCTGATGATGATAATGGTGATGCTGATGCCGATGATGCTGCTAATGCTGCTGCTGCTGCTGCTGATGATGCTGCTAATGTTGCTGCTGCTGCTGCTGATGATGATGCTGCTGCTGATGTTGATGATGATGCGGCTGATTATGATGCTGCTGCTGCTGCTGCTGCTGCTGCTGATGATGATGATGATGATGATGCTGCTGATGATGTTGATGATGCTGCTGCTGATAATGCTGCTGATGCTGCTGCTGCTGCTGATGATGATGTTGATGATGATGCGGCTGATGATGATGCTGATGCTGATGATGATGATGATGATGCTGATGACGATGCTGCTGCTGTTGATGATGCTAATGCTGTTGCTGCTGCTGCTGCTGCTGCTGCTGTTGATGACGATGATTATGCTGCTGCTGATGCTGCTGATAATGGTTCTGCTGATGCTGCTGCTGCTGGTGCTGATGGTTCTGCTGATGCTGCTGCTGCTGCTGTTGATGACGATGATTATGCTGCTGCTGATGCTGCTGATAATGGTTCTGCTGATGCTGCTGCTGCTGCTGGTGCTGATGGTTCTGCCAATTCTGCTGCTGCTGCTGCTGATGATGCTGATGACGATGCTGCTGCTGTTGATGATGCTAATGCTGTTGCTGCTGCTGATGCTGCTGCTGCTGCTGCTGTTGATGATGATGATTATGCTGCTGCTGCTGATGCTGCTGATAATGGTTCTGCTGCTGCTGCTGCTGCTGGTGCTGATGGTTCTGCTGATGACGATGCTGCTGCTGTTGATGATGCTGATGCTGTTGCTGCTGCTGATGCTGCTGCTGCTGTTGATGACGATGATTATGCTGCTGCTGATGCTGCTGATAATGGTTCTGCTGCTGCTGCTGCTGCTGGTGCTGATGGTTCTGCTGATGCTGCTGCTGCTGCTGATGATGATGCTGATGATGCTGATGACGATGCTGCTGCTGTTGATGATGCTGATGCTGTTGCTGCTGCTGCTGCTGCTGCTGCTGCTGTTGATGACGATGATTATGCTGCTGCTGATGCTGCTGATAATGGTTCTGCTGATGCTGCTGCTGCTGGTGCTGATGGTTCTGCTGATGATGCTGCTGCTGCTGATGATGATGCTGATGACGATGCTGCTGCTGTTGATGATGCTAATGCTGTTGCTGCTGCTGATGCTGCTGCTGCTGCTGTTGATGATGATGATTATGCTGCTGCTGCTGATGCTGCTGATAATGGTTCTGCTGCTGCTGCTGCTGCTGCTGGTGCTGATGGTTCTGCTGATGCTGCTGCTGCTGCTGCTGATGATGATGCTGATGATGCTGATGACGATGCTGCTGCTGTTGATGATGCTGATGCTGTTGCTGCTGCTGATGCTGCTGCTGCTGTTGATGACGATGATTATGCTGCTGCTGATGCTGCTGATAATGGTTCTGCTGATGATGATGCTGATGATGTTTTTGATGAAGCTTATTTCTCTCTGTTTGCAGCTCAGGGTCTGGTGTTTCCTCCGCTGGCGCTATGGCTGACCGTGGCTCTGGCCGTGTGTTTGCTGGCTCTGCTGGTAGCTCTGGCCGCCGTCTGCCGCAGGAAGATCAGAGAGAGCTGTGAGGAGATGAGAGCTGGTGAGGAACACATTACATAACCATAGTCTGCATCTCTGGATCCTCATCCGCTTTTAATGTGTGTGGCTGAGTTTAGACCTGGTCTCATTCTCAGATGTTATGACCTCGACACACCTTCATATTATCGTGTATTATTTTAGACCGGCCTTAAACTAGCCGTGGTGGGTCACTCTAAATGTCCAGAAGTCAAACTTCATGCCACTAGACACAATTCTGGCTACACAAGGCCTACTAATGAGAGAACGTTTCAGTGGTCTTAACTCCTATATATAAATATGACGTAAAGTATAATAATGTTTGTGTGTGTGTTAATGTTAATTAAGTTACATATATTTAATTTTTAATTATGTAATTAAAATAATACAATTAGTCAATATAATAATATTGATAATTAATAAAAAATCAATAAAATGAATTCAGAAATGTAAAAAGAATAAATCAATAAATTACATTCAAAAATAAATCATGAGATTAATCACGTGCTAACCACATAATTAAAAAAAAGTTATAAAATGTAAAAATTATAAATTGAATTAGAAACAAATTGAATAAAAAGTGTATATGAAAATACATTGAAATATACATTTAAATAGTATATGAAATATTAATTTTAATTACATATATGTAATTTTCAATTATGTAGTTAGAAATAAATAATAATGTAAATTGATATTAATATGATAATATTGATAATTAATTCAAAATAAAAACCAATAAATGAAATTTAAAGGGGTCTTTGGATGCCCATTTTCCACAAGTTGATATGATTATTTAGGGTCTTAATGAAATGTCTATAACATACTTTGGTTAAAATTTCTCAATGGTAGTGTAAAACAACACCCCTTTAACCTTGTCAAAAACAAAGCTCTGTTCACAGCGAGCTATTTCGGTGCATGTGCCTTTAAATGCTAATGAGCTCCGCTGACCCCGCCCCTCTCTTCCGTGGGGTGATGTGCAGTTCTCTGAGAGATGGTAAACTTTAGCTGCATTCATCGTGAAACTTTCTAACTAGCACATTATTAGGAAAGGCGATTCGCAAAATTCATTACTGGACCACGGATGATTCGCGCAAACATAGGCGCATTTAGGTAGATCGGGGCACATTCCCTTAAAAAAAAAATTTAATCCACATCGTCTTCAGCGGCTGAGATGTCAGGAGTAAATGACGACTGCTATGTTCATTATTACATCCAACAACAGAACATCTCAATCGCTTAGGAGCCATTCTGTTCTACTCCTGCTCCGGCGGTGAAACAGTGGAGGACTGTTTACAGCTCACTCAGGGCGGGTCTAAGGTAAAACGCTTGTGTCAATCAACAGTCGTGGGAGGGGCCCGGGTCTGTGTGACATCACACAGCCAAGTATCTAAGAACTCCTTGATTTTAGAAAGGGGTCATGATTTATCAATATTTAAAAAAAAAAAAAAAAAAAACACTGGGTGGATTTTTATCATTATAGGGTGGTTGTGTACACACACTGCTAACACACATTTCAGTTCAAGTGAATTTTGCATCTGATGACTCCTTTAAAAATGAAATCAAAATCATAACAACATTATTAATTGAATTTTAAAAAAGGATAAAATTGTATATGAAAAATAAACACACACATTTTTTTATATATATTTTAATGTAATATTTAAATATTGTAAATAAATACAATAATACAATAATAATGCAATACAATAATACAATAATATTTTTTAATAATTCAAATAAAATCATGAGATTATTCACCAAATATTTTATTATATTATGTAGTAAGCTGTATGCATCTAGCAGTACTATAATGGTACATAAAAAAAGATATAATGTCCACTTAATAGAAAGTGAATATTTTTCAGATAATATTTAAAACAATGGAATACATAAAAGTCTATGTATCAGCTTTGATCTTAGAAAGGAGGTCCCTCACAAGTGAATAATCGTGTTTGGGGGTCCGTGGCATCAAAACGTTTCAGTCCCCCTGTGTGAAGATAATAGTGTGCAAACTCACACATTGCACACAGTTTGTTGTGTTGTCTGCGTGGCTCAGTTCACTGCTCGGAGCTGAATGCTAAAGCCAGAGGAGTCCCGCTCTGCCAAAACCTACTCTCCTCCTGTGTCGCTGAAGTTCATTAGTGCCACGAGATAATTAGTCGCACCGTGTAACTAGGGAGCGCAGAACTTGGAGGTTGAAATGACAAAAGAAAGACTGATGTGTGGAGGAGAAGTGCCAGCAGAGAGATAGAGATGGATTCAGCCGTCATGTGAAGGGAACGAGAGGCGTAATGAGATCTGTGTGTGGAGCGGGAGACATTTAAATAAAGGTCATTGCAGCACTGCATTGGACCCCTGGGCTTTTAAAAATACATCTGCAACTGAGAGACAGAGAGTGGGAGAAAGAGTAAATATCTGGCCGGAGAATCACAGCAAACAGTGAAATGGAATGAAGACGTGGTGAGTCCAGAGCAAATAAACCAACTCTTTCTCCAGTAACCCGTACAGGAATTCTGGAATAAGATTCGGTGAACGGGTCAGCAGCCTGCTGAAGTAATTGAGTTG